>NC_058085.1:322732061-323032061 GCF_014858855.1 Bufo gargarizans | reverse complement strand
CCCCCCCCCCCCCCCGTCACTTATTAACCCCTTATAAACCCCTGATCACCCATGATCACCCCATATAAACTCCCTGATCACCCCCCTGTCATTGATCACCCCCCTGTCAGGCTCCGTTCAGACGTCCGTATGATTTTTACGGATACATGGATCGGATCCGCAAAAAGCATACGGACGTCTGAATGGAGCCTTACAGGGGGGTGATCAATGACAGGCGGGTGATCACCCATATACACTCCCTGATCACCCCCCTGTCATTGATCACCTCCCTGTCATTGATCACCCCCCTGTCATTGATCACCCCCCTGTAAGGCTCCATTCAGACGTCCGCATGATTTTTACGGATCCATGGATACATGGATCGGATCCGCAAAACACATGCGGACGTCTGAATGGAGCCTTACAGGGGGTGATCAATGACAGGCGGGTGATCACCCATATACACTCCCTGATCACCCCCTGTCATTGATCAACCCCTGTCATTGATCACCCCACTGTAAGGCTCCATTCAGACCTCCGCATGATTTTTACGGATCCATGGATACATGGATCGGATCCGCAAAACACATGCGGACGTCTGAATGGAGCCTTACAGGGGGTGATCAATGACAGGCGGGTGATCACCCATATACACTCCCTGATCACCCCCCTGTCATTGATCACCCCCCTGTAAGGCTCCATTCAGACGTCCGCATGTGTTTTGCGGATCCGATCCATGTATCCATGGATCCGTAAAAAATCATGCGGATGTCTGAATGGAGCCTTACAGGGGGGGTGATCAGTGACAGGGGAGTGATCACCCTGATCACCCCCTGTCATTGATAACCCCCCTGTAAGGCTCCATTCAGACGTCCGCATGTGTTTTGTGGATCCGATCCATGGATCCATGGATCCGTAAAAAATCATGCGGATGTCTGAATGGAGCCTTACAGGGGGGGTGATCAGTGACAGGGGGGTGATCACCCTGATCACCCCCTGTCATTGATAACCCCCCTGTAAGGCTCCATTCAGACGTCCGCATGTGTTTTGCGGATCCGATCCATTGATCCGTAAAAATTATACGGACGTCTGAATGGAGCCTTACAGGGGGGTGATCAATGACAGGGGGGTGATCAGGGAGTCTATATGGGTGATCACCCCCGTCATTGATCACCCCCCTGTCATTGATCACCCCCCCCCCTGGTAAGGCTCCATTCAGACATTTTTTTTGGCACAAGTTAGCGGAAATTTTTTGTTTGTTTTTGTTTTCGTTTTTCCTTACAAAGTCTCATATTCTACTAACTTGTGTCAAAAAATAAAATCTCACATGGACGCACCATACCCCTCACGGAATCCAAATGCGTAAACATTTTTAGACATTTATATTCCAGACTTCTTCTCACGCTTTAGGGCCCCTAAAAAGCCAGGGCAGTATAAATACCCCATTTCGGAAAGAAGACACCCCAAGGTATTCCGTGAGGGGCATATTGAGTCCATGAAAGATTGAAATTTTTGTCCTAAGTTAGCGGAAAGTGAGACTTTGTGAGAAAAAAACAAAAAAAAAATCAATATCCGCTAACTTATGCAAAAAAAAAAAAAAATTCTAGGAACTCGCCATGCCCCTCATTGAATACCTTGGGGTGTCTTCTTTCCAAAGTGGGGTCACATGTGGGGTATTTATACTGCCCTGGCTTTTTAGGGGCCCGAAAGTGTGAGAAGAAGTCTGGGATCCAAATGTCTAAAAATGCCCTCCTAAAAGGAATTTGGGCCCCTTTGCGCATCTAGGCTGCAAAAAAGTGTCACACATGTGGTATCGCCGTACTCAGGAGAAGTTGGGGAATGTGTTTTGGGGTGTCATTTTACATATACCCATGCTGGGTGAGAAAAATATCTTGGTCAAATGCCAACTTTGTATACAAAAATGGGAAAAGTTGTCTTTTGCCAAGATATTTCTCTCACCCAGCATGGGTATATGTAAAATGGCACCCCAAAATACATTCCCCAACTTCTCCTGAGTACGGCGATACCACATGTGTGACACTTTTTTTTGCAGCCAAGGTGGGCAAAGGGGCACACATTCCAAAGTGCACCTTTTGGATTTCGCAGGCCATTTTTTACACATTTTGATTGCAAGGTACTTCTTACACATTTGGGCCCCTAAATTGCCAGGGCAGTATAACTACGCCACAAGTGACCCCATTTTGGAAAGAAGACACCCCAAGGTATTCCGTGAGGGGCACGGCGAGTTCCTAGAATTTTTTATTTTTGGTCGCAAGTTAGTGGAATATGAGACTTTGTAAGGAAAAAAGAGAAAAAAAAAAATCTGCATTTTCCGCTAACTTGTGACAAAAAATAAAAAATTCTAGGAACTCGCCATGCCCCTCACGGAATACCTTGGGGTGTCTTCTTTCCAAAATGGGGTCACTTGTGGCGTAGTTATACTGCCCTGGCAATTTAGGGGCCCAAATGTGTGAGAAGTACCTTGCAATCAAAATGTATAAAAAATGGCCTGCAAAATCTGAAAGGTGCACTTTGGAATATGTGCCCCTTTGCCCACCTTGGCAGCAAAAAAGTGTGACACATCTGGTATCGCCGTACTCAGGAGAAGTTGGGGAATGTGTTTTGGGGTGTCATTTTACATATACCCATGCTGGATGAGAGAAATATCTTGGCAAAAGACAACTTTTCCCATTTTTTTATACAAAGTTGGCATTTGACCAAGATATTTTTCTCACCCAGCATGGGTATATGTAAAATGACACCCCAAAACACATTCCCCAACTTCTCCTGAGTACGGCGATACCAGATGTGTCACACTTTTTTGCTGCCAAGGTGGGCAAAGGGGCACATATTCCAAAGTGCACCTTTTGGATTTCACTGGTCATTTTTTACACATTTTGATTGCAAAGTTCTTCTCACACATTTGGGCCCCTAAATTGCCAGGGCAGTATAACTACCCCACAAGTGACCCCATTTTGGAAAGAAGACACCCCAAGGTATTCCGTGAGGGGCATGGTGAGTTCCTAGAATTTTTTATTTTTTGTCGCAAGTTAGTGGAATATGAGACTTTGTAAGAAAAAATAAAAAAAATAAAATCATCATCATTTTCCGCTAACTTGTGACAAAAAATAAAAAGTTCTATGAACTCACTATGCCCATCAGCGAATACCTTTAGGGTGTCTACTTTCTGAAATGGGGTCATTTGTGGGGGGTTTCTACTGTTTGGGCATTGTAGAACCTCAGGAAACATGACAGGTGCTCAGAAAGTCAGAGCTGTTTCAAAAAGCGGAAATTCACATTTTTGTACCATAGTTTGTAAATGCTATAACTTTTACCCAAACCATTTTTTTTTTTTTGCCCAAACATTTTTTTTTTATCAAAGACATGTAGAACAATAAATTTGGCGAAAAATTTATATATGGATGTCGTTTTTTTTGCAAAATTTTACAGCTGAAAGTAAAAAAAATGTCATTTTTTTGCAAAAAAATCGTTACATTTTGATTAATAACAAAAAAAGTAAAAATGTCAGCAGCAATAAAATACCACCAAATGAAAGCTCCATTAGTGAGAAGAAAAGGAGGTAAAATTCATTTGGGTGGTAAGTTGCATGACCGAGCAATAAACGGTGAAAGGAGTGTAGTGCCGAAGTGTAAAAAGTGCTCTGGTCATGAAGGGGGTTTCACCTAGCGGGGCTGAAGTGGTTAAGGCAGTACTGTATAACTGAAGAAAATATGAAAGGGATTTTTCAGGAGTACGGTATTGATGACCTATCCCCCACTGATCAGGTGTTTGAAAGGGTCTCCTAACGGTGTAACAAGCGCAATGCCGTACATTGTATAGTGGCTGTGCTTAGAATTGCAGCACTTGAGTGGGAATGAGCTGCACGAGGGTCATGTGACCAATGAATGTGACATCACTGGCTTAGGAAGAATCCACATAGCTCAATAGAGCATAGAGGCCTTTTTAAATGGCTGATCAATGGGGGGAGGGGGTTAGGGGGCAGGGGCCAGCCCCCCAACAATCTGATAAAGATGCCCTATCCTGAGGATAGGTCATCATTATTGTACTGGAAAACCCATTTAAGTTAACATTCTCTGTAGTGTAAATTGATCTCGCTGTGTTCTTCCTCTGTAATTTAGAGACACTGAGGTTGATGAGCTGAAGTCTCAGCTGAGCCGGATGCAGGAAGACTGGATAGAAGAGGAGTGTCACCGAGTGGAGGCACAGTTGGCTTTGAAAGCTGCACAACGAGAGATTCAAGAGCTTCGTGAGGTCATGGAAGGCGTGCGTGGTCACCTGGGGGAAGGCGATATGGGGATGCAGAAATACTTTGCTGACATCACTGTTCAAAACCGAAAGCTAGAGACTCTTCTGCAGAACATGGAGCTGGCACATGATGGCACCATACGTGGAACAGAAGGTGGAGGTTCCGCCGGGGATTCACCTGCTCGCTCCCTCACTCGTAGCTCAACATACACAAAACTGAGTGAGCCTCCTGTCGGAGATCGCCACTCTCAGGACACTGGAGATAGCGGGTATGCTGCCCCAGATGACAGCAGTGCCGTATCCTCTGGCCCAGAGTTCTACCTGGGGGAAGGCCCTTTGTGTCTTACAGTACAGCCCCCACCATTGTGTGCAGAAGCGGCTGTCCAGGCCAGCAGCGTCAATGATTGTGGGGTACAGACAGATGAATCAGCGGGCACCCCAGAACCCGACGCAATATTAGACAAACTGCTCAAGTCACAAGCTGCGGCCACCCCCACCACCATGGACCCCAAAGAGCTAGACTGTGCAAACGCTGACCCCAGCTGTGTAGTGCTGGTAACAGACAACACTGCCAACACGGAAAATGCAGACGGCGAGAATCCTGACGCTCCTCTTGGTTACTGGAGTCGACATTTTGTTGTGGACCTATTGGCTGTACTGATCCCTGTGGTACCTACCGTAGCCTGGTTATGCCGCGCACAGAGGCGTCAAGGACAGCCTGTATATAACATCAGCTCCTTAATGCGTGGTTGCTGCTCTGTGGCCCTGCACTCAATCCGCAGGATCAGTTGTCGCCCAGTCAGTGCCTCCACCAGCCAGCCCTAAGCCTGGCGGCTTCCAATGGATGCATTACTTAGCACTTTGTAGGACTTTGGGGTGGGGCGTAGTCTTGGAAAGGGTATCATGGAGGTCTGTGGATGGACTGTATGCCAATATATCACTGACTTGTGTCAAACGTCACATGCTGTATGCTACGGTAAACTTCCCTGAGAATTGGGTGGGGATGTCTGCTCTTCCAGAGACTGGAGGGGGGGTATTATCCAAGTCGGACTCTGGCATGCATGGTGCACTGTGTGTTGCCGGCACGGTCTGCTGCAGCCAGTTGTGTATATACCTCTAGAATTGATATGTATATACGAGGATGCTGCTGATCCGAGTACACAGGTTACCTGTTCATCTACCCCTCCCCCATTAACAGATGTCGTCTACCTGCACCAGGTCCTCTAGAGTCTGTATCACCACATGTATATGTACAGGATCCCTCCCCGCTCTCATGTAAACCGTATAGCAGCTTGTGATGATGTGTATGCTAGCAATCCGTATGACCTGGCGGAACGTGTGGGAGCAGTGCGTGGCCACGGAATGTACTGTGTACATATATGTTGTATGTGTGATCTAGTGCTGTGTATACATGTCCTGGGCCGGTCCTGACAACTCTTATTCTAGTGTCTTCACCTTGGTTGGTTCTGACCCCACAATCCATTATCCTTTCCTCGCTGCCTCCATGCCCTGGCTTTGCTGCTTCCTCCCTACTTCTTGTCTTTGCTCATATGATCTTGCAACATGGCTTGGAGCATTGTGCTTAGGAACCAGATCTATAAACCCCAGAGCATGACCCCAGTCAGGAGCATGCTCGACTTCCATCCCTATACCCATAACGGCGTGCCCTGGGCCAATCTCTTGTGTCCCCTGTCCAATACCTGCAGCTACCTCCCTTGTGGTTGCACAAGCCCCACACTGTCGAATGAATGCTGAGATTTGTCACTGGACCTCACAACAATCGTGCTGTTACATTGTGGTCTTCAGAACATAAGCTTTTGGTTGGGCAGGAGCTGGCAAGTTGCAGGAACACTCTGCTCAGCACTGCCACCACCCTATTTAGGAGTTCTGCTATAGCTAACTTGGTCCTCTGCACTTGAGGGGTACGCGTCCCCTTTATTTTGGTTCCCTCCTCTGTAGGAGCTGTATGTAGTGTGTGTGCTGGTCACTCATTCTGCAGTGTGCTGAATGCTCACTAGGGGGCTCTGAATGGCATTAGCACAGACTCCACAGGGAGCGACCTAATATATACAGCACTTAGAAACCTTTTTCTTTGCACTTACCTGATCCCTGGGAGTGAATGACCAATGGCGCCCACCACGTGGTCAAGTTACTCCCACCCTCTAAGCTTTGCGGACAGGAAATTGTTGCTGGTGTTGGATTGAAGTCATAGACGCTATAAATCTATATATACATAGAGAGATCTATATTTTTTGATGTTGCTTGTTTGTTGTCTGTCCTGCTGAATGTATTAAACTGGCCTGAGCCACATCAACAGCCAAGTCCGTCTTACTGGTCGTCTCTGTACTGTAGGTCCTATCGGCAGTGGGTGGGGTCACAGGAAGACGTTTCACTGGTAAATTATTTTCTCTTTTATTCTTATTAAAGTATCAAGATTCAGTTGAACATATCAGGTTACCAGCACAGCGGCATCTTGCTAAAGATTATATGGAGGTATACAGGTAACAGAAAAGCTTAAAGGGGTTCTCCACTGTATGACACCATACACGCTATGTGTGGTAAATCCCAGGTCTACCCACAATCCCATCAAGTACCATGCATCACCAAGAAATACTGAGATTTTCTTGGTACCTGCTATTACATAGTGTAGACACGGTTGCAGCCATGTGGGTACCATAATGATAGTTACAGGAAGAGGAAATGGAACGATCCAATTATATATGAGGGGGGATTTAGCTAAGTAATATGATTGTGTAAAGAAATGATAGATCACACCATAACGTATTCTGTCTTATCTCAGTGATAAGGTTATTTGTAACATACAGTTCCTTGGTGTGCCTCCACAACCGGATTGTCCGGTCGATCCTTCTCAATAAATAAGGTCTGCATATATATGATTGTTGCTGGACAAGTCTTGCTCTCTGTAGAAGATCGAGCCGGATAAGAAAGGAACAGGCCATAGGTTGGTGGTGGTGATGGGGTCCTCGTGTAGAATGAGGTTGGACTTACAGACGTGGACAAAATTGTTGGTACCCTTTGGTCAATGAAAGAAAAAGTCACAATGGTCACAGAAATAACTTTAATCTGACAAAAGTAATAATAAATTAAAATTCTATAAATGTTAACCAATGAAAGTCAGACATTGTTTTTCAACCATGCTTCAACAGAATTATGTAAAAAAATAAACTCATGAAACAGGCATGGACAAAAATGATGGTACCCCTAACTTAATATTTTGTTGCGCAACCTTTTGAGGCAATCACTGCAATCAAACGCTTCCTGTAACTGTCAATGAGACATCTGCACCTCTCAGCAGGTATTTTGGCCCACTCCTCATGAGCAAACTGCTCCAGTTGTGTCCGGTTTGAAGGGTGCCTTTTCCAGACTGCATGTTTCAGCTCCTTCCAAAGATGCTCAATAGGATTGAGGTCAGGGCTCATAGAAGGCCACTTTAGAATAGTCCAATTTTTTCCTCTTAGCCATTCTTGGGTGTTTTTAGCGGTGTGTTTTGGGTCATTGTCCTGTTGCAAGACCCATGACCTGCGACTGAGACCAAGCTTTCTGACACTGGCTAGTACATTTCTCTCTAGAATTCCTTGATAGTCTTGAGATTTCATTGTACCCTGCACAGATTCAAGACACCCTGTGCCAGACGCAGCAAAGCAGCCCCAGAACATAACAGAGCCTCCTCCATGTTTCACAGTAGGGACAGTGTTCTTTTCTTGATATGCTTCATTTTTTCGTCTGTGAACATACAGCTGATGTGCCTTGGCAAAAACTTCGATTTTTGTCTCATCTGTCCACAGGACATTCTCCCAGAAGCTTTGTGGCTTGTCAACATGTAGTTTGGCATATTCCAGTCTTGCTTTTTTATGATTCGTTTTCAACAATGGTGTCCTCCTTGGTCGTCTCCCATGTAGTCCACTTTGGCTCAAACAACGACGGATGGTGCGATCTGACACTGATGTTCCTTGAGCATGAAGTTCACCTTGAATCTCTTTAGAAGTCTTTCTAGGCTCTTTTGTTACCATTCGGATTATCCGTCTCTTAGATTTGTCATCAATTTTCCTCCTGCGGCCACGTCCAGGGAGGTTGGCTACAGTCCCATGGATCTTAAACTTATGAATAATATGTGCAACTGTACTCACAGGAACATCTAGTTGCTTGGAGATGGTCTTATAGCCTTTACCTTTAACATGCTTGTCTATAATTTTCTTTCTGATCTCTTGAGACAGCTCTTTCCTTTGCTTCCTCTGGTCCATGTCGAGTGTGGTACACACCATATCACCAAACAACACAGTGATTACCTGGAGCCATATATATAGGCCCAATGGCTGATTACAAGGTTGTAGACACCTGTGATGCTAATTAGTGGACACACCTTGAATTAACATGTCCCTTTGGTCACATTATGTTCTGTGTTTTCTAGGGGTACCATCATTTTTGTCCATGCCTGTTTCATGAGTTTATTTTTTTACATAATTCTGTTGAAGCATGGTTGAAAAACAATGTCTGACTTTCATTGGTTAACATTTATAGAATTTTAATTTATTATTACTTTTGTCAGATTAAAGTTATTTCTGTGACCATTGTGACTTTTTCTTTCATTGACCAAAGGGTACCAACAATTTTGTCCACGTCTGTATATATAAAGTGCATATTAGGACTTGACGCACCTTCAGGCTATTGACCATGTTACTTCAGGTGCTTACATACATAGTTTTCCAGACAGGTGTCTTTACACCTCTGGGATGGAATGATCCATGGCGTTCTTAATGAGTCCAGATGACATTCTGAAAGAAATAAAAGCTTAATGTTTAGCGAACTGCAGTCTGTAGCCCCATGTATCCTTGCACGTTTCTGGGTTATGATGGTTTCAACCCTCTCCCTCATTGTCATGTCTCCCTTTTTCCCATAGAGCAGAGATCCCCAACCTGCGGCCCTCCAGCTGTTGCAAAACTACAACTCCCAGCATGCCCAGATAGCTGTAGCCTGTTCGGGCATGATGGATGTTGTAGTTTTGCAACAACTGGAGGGCCGCAGGTTGGGCATCCCTGCCATAGAGGACAAGGACATATATTTCCTAACACTGACTCTTTTAACCTCTGAAATGCCAGTAACACATTATGTTTTCATTTAGACTCTGCTCTGGAGACCACAGAAATCGCTGCTTCTTGCTTCTGTACATGTGAAACTTCCCCTTTAAAACAAGCCTTCAGCTTCAGACAAGGCTTAAAATAATGTCTTCTTATTATACTTTATTAATCTTGGATGCTTTGTTCTTTAGTTAAATGTGCCAGGCGGTCCTGCTCCCCAGCTACAGGCTGTGAAGATCCCCTTATAGCATCGGGGCGGCATCCTAGATTCTGTGTGAAACCCCTCTCATGCCGAGCAGTCATACAAGAGATGCATACTTGCTGCTGGCCCCAGTTCCTTCACTCTATGACCTACGCTGGGCTCTCTGGATGTAAACTTCGGGGTATTCTTCAACCCACCTCTTCCTCCCAAAGTTGCACAACCCCTTTAATCACCCAGATGGTGCAGAAGATTTCCTTGGATGTGAACAGGAGCCATTATTTATCCAGCCTGTTCCCTTTCAAGAAAAGCTGGGCACTTGAAGTGGCTCTCCACTATGACTTATGTGAACCCGTGTCTCCATGTGCAGGAAAAGAGCCGGACATCTGCACCACAGCTCTCTTCCAGACAGACCGGCACAGGACGTGTCCTCTAGAGACACAATGGTCACAGAAGTTGCAGAGATCTACTAACTTGCCACCAACCCTCCCCCCAATTGTACTCCTGTAATTGAAGTCTTACTTTTTTACAATGTGATTGTAGATGATGGTAGGGATCACGGTGATGGTGACACTGCGGCCGGATGATGCCAAAATGTTTTCTACCTGGCTATCCTGAGAGAAGGAATTGACATGTTAGAATGCTTTAAATGAATCAGCTCACATAACACTTACGGCACATATACACTGTGAGACCCCCTTCCTCAATATACACTTACTTGCACTAAATCTATCACTTGCACACTGAATGATGCTCCAACCCCCATTCTCCTGTACTCCACCACATCATCCGTCACACACTGCCATCACTTCTGCACTGCGCTAAGCTATATATCGGGGAACTGCTAGTTATGCAATTCTCTAATACTGAAATATATTACACATAATGTCCCCTAGAGATCTGGCCATGTCGGTTCACCTTGAGTCCAATGACGTTCTGCCCGTTGATCTCACACAGGTAGTGGTTGGTGAGCAGCCCATTTCTGGCAGCCGAGCTGTCCTTTACCAGTGATGTGATCTTTCCCTTCTTGTAGATGAAGCCTACATGTCCTGAGCTGTCCTTCTGTAGGGTAACGGTACGCTGGAATGGGCTAAGAAAAGCAAGTAACTGTTAGTAACGCCCTCTATAGGTCACTGTAAACCCTGCAATCATTTAAGACCATCATAGCTCCCTTTTTTGATCCTAATTTCCAGGTTACATCTATATATAATCCTCTACTGGGCGACATCGGGCCCTTTAATCAGCTCTGCAGAGCTGCATTCACAATCTGTCTTCTCTTAGGCCTTAGGAACTCAAATATTATTCAATACCCCTGCTGGTTCAGTGTCTGCACAAAGCATGCTCTGATGTGCATTGTGGGAAATGTGGCATTTACACTATGCACTGATAGAGGGAAATTCTGCAGGGATCCTGACTTTGATTTGACCAAGGAAGCAGCTGTCCAAACCCACCCCATGACCTCGAGTATAGATGCTGTATGGATTTTTGCTTTTGGTGTTTTTACTAGAATCAATACTGGACTATTTGTAAATCACGTGATCTTCGGAAAGAAATGATGGATTGAACATGCTCTGTAAGGGGAGGATTTTTCCAATGAAAGTTACTGTAGAACTTGTATTATGCCGAACTAATATATTCCAAATGGCCTTTAAATACTGCATAAAACAAAGTTCGGAAAAGCTACCAAATAAGATAACCACTAGAGGGCAGTGTCCAAAATAGACCTACTAAACTGATGCCTTGAAAGATAGAGGGCACTGTTTAATTTATACTTACTACACAGATTAGCTGCCTTGGCCACTAGAGGGCACTGCTCCAATTTCTCTCTACACTGCTATAATTAAGTCACCACTAGAAGGAACACTGCTTTAATTGTAGCTATTTAAAGGGAGTCTGTCACCACAGTATGCCATTATACACTGCTTATATAGTACTGTAGTATAACTATAGATGAGTCAAATGGTACCTGTCTCCTTTTTGTTTTGATGTTTACCAAAGGATAAAAACGCTGTTTTATTCATATGTAAATGAGGTTTCGCAAGTGCCCAGCGTTCGGGCTGTAAGTGCCCAGGCCGCTCTTCCTTCTTCTCACATAACCCTTCCCCAGCCAGTTGCTTGGCCCACACTGTAAGCCTCTTGCGTCATCCAGTATACTGGACGAGATCCTGCTGGCGCATGCCCACAATGGTCATCACAGTGCGCATACGCAGGCAGGATCTCATACAGTAAACTGGATGATGCAAGAGGCTTATAGGGTGGGCCAAGCAATAGGCTGGGGAGGGGTTATGTGAGAAGAAGGAAGAGGGGCACGGGCACTTACAGCCCGAACGCTGCCCCTGGGCACTTGCGAGACCTCATTTACATATGAATAAAACAGCGTTTTTATCCTTTGGTAAACATCAAAACAAAAGGAGACGGGTACCATTTGACTCCTATAGTTATGCTACAGTAATAGGTAAGCAGTGTATAATGGCATACTGTGGTGACACTCCCTTTAAATAAATGAGATTGTCCACCAGGGGCACTGTTCTAGGCATAGGGAAGCCTTAGTCCTGTGATGGCTAACCGCTGGCCCTCCAGCTGTGGTAAAACTACAACTCCCAAGATGCACACTTGCTTAGCGGTTTTCAGAACTCCATAGAAATGAATGGAGCATGCTGGGAGTTGTAGTTTCACCACAGCTGGAGTGCCAGAGGTTAGCCATCAGTCCGTCTCTGTTTTTCCAGAGTGGTTACATTGGCAGCTGTTACCAAATTGATAGTAAATAGCTGAAGTGTATATGATGGTTTGTGCCTGTTTTCTGAATATTTATAGAGAAATAAAGGACTTATAACTAATTGTAGATTGGAAGCTCCGGAAATGTTCTCTATTGTGATATTTAGCCTGTGATGACTATAGGAATATCTCCTATATAATAAGTCGTGCTCCAAACTTTATAGAGCAACTCCGCCTTCTGAAAAGAAAGATGGGTGACTGTTTATATGGCCGTCCTTGTAGCCCACACTCCACTTTCCCAGGAACGCATTCGTTGAACACTCCATGTGAGTTATCAGTTTCCAGGAAAGCCAGGTGATAACCCTTAGGAGCTATAATGACAGCCATATTGTACCTCACCCATCTGCTCTAGATGCTGGCAGCTATGTCTACTTTCAATCATTTTTTTTTTTAAACTAAAGGGTTTATGTCATGACTGATGTAACAAATGTAAATCAGATATCGTATATGACAATCTGTAAGAAAGCCTAAACCAGCCCTGTACCTCACATGGGGCCAGTTCCTCTGATAGATTTTCCTAAGGGTGGCAGCTCAGGGGTCTTGTTCTTTCTGCTGCAGCTTTCTCCCTGTCAAAACTCGGGGAAGGGGGGGTGTTCGTTCTGCTGCAGATTTCTCCCTGTGAAAGCTCGGGGAAGGGGGGGGGGTTCTTTCTGCTGCAGATTTCTCCCTGTTAAAGCTCGGGGAAGGGGGGGTTCGTTCTGCTGCAGATTTCTCCCTGTGAAAGCTCGGGGAAGGGGGGGGGGGGGGGGTTCTTTCTGCTGCAGCTTTCTCCCTGTCGCAGCCGGGAGACGTGTGAATTCGGCTGGAGCTCTCCCTATAACAAGTAATGGGGCATGCCCTTTCTGCTGCTGCTCTCTCCCTGTAACTGCCTCAGCTTCTAACAGTAATATGTAGATATGACTGGTGGCAGTTACGGGATGACACTGAGCATGTGTGACCACCTCAGTAAATGGAAGTGCACATTACTATACAGATTAAACATCAAGGGGCGCCATTATAATGAAGTAAAGAAGATCTCTCACAACTGGAGCATTTTTATAACAGAAAATAAATTGCTGGTGACCAAAACCTCTACTACTACTACTGTCTTGTGTTTACACCTCCTATGCTGTCGTATGTGTCTTCATGGCTACAGACCACATATAAACCCTGTGTAGTTGGACCTTGCAATTATACTCTTTCATCTGTCCTTTTACTTTTTGCTAAGTGACCGTCTATAGAGGACAGATGGAAGGGACTATGCCTGCAGGATCAAACCACGAAAACACATCCGTCTGCATAGATGCTGTATACACAAAACAGTTTTATTCAATTGTTTCATAGATTTTAGGGCGAATGCCTTAATTAAGAGCAATTTTTTTAAATATGGTGTCTGTGCTTGTGCATAGGGGTTAACTCACCGGTCCCGGACTATTACGCTGATCCTGTCCTGTCCTGCTTTCTTCAGTGCCTTGTAAGCCCGTTCGCTGCTCCACCCAGCACAGTCCTGGTTATCGATCTGTAATATCTGATCCCCGAATCTCAGGCCCACCAGGGAGGCTGGAGAATTGGCTTGGACGAGCTGCACAAACACCCCCTGGAACAAGATGCCATTACAGAGTGTCAGTCCTACTGCCTTATCCCAGTCCTTCCAGCATGTGGCCCCCACGGTGTCTCCTCACCTTATCCACAGCCCGCAGCCTCAGGCCCACCTTGCCATTCTCGTCCTTACATAGGATAACTTCCCGGATTCCATTCCTAATTTCTGCCCGTCTCAGACCGATGTCATTACCAGTGACTGGAGCCACTAGACCACCATGGAGGGTTTGAGGGATTGCCACCGCCTGCAGGGCAAAGAGAGGGAGCAATGAAATGTGTGTCTGCCAACGGAGTGTAACAAGAAATGTAAGATTTAAAAAATTTCTGAGACTGTATCATTCAATTAAATTGGGCTTGTAGAAATCCTAAAACAATCTCCGACCATTTCTGCTGCAAATCTTTACCCTTAGGTCGGCACAGCCTCAAGATGTATACAGCAATGTTCTCATTCACTGACAGCAAGCGGATATTGTGACAATGATGACAAATTGTTAGTGCTCCATTTGTGTGATTAGGCAGATTTACTTTCTTAACATAAGGCCTCATGCACACGACCGTTGTTTTGGTCTGCATCCGAGCTGCAGTTTTTGCGGCTCTGGTGCGGACCCATTCACTTCAATGGGGCCGCAAAAGATGCGGACAGCACTCCGTGTGCTGTCCGCATCCGATGCTCCACAAAAAAATATATAACATGTCCTATTCTTGTCCGTTTGCATTTCTACAATGGGCCGCCTGGCACATGGGCGGCTTCCGTGTTTTGCGGATCCACAATTTGTGGACTGCAAAAAACGGAACGGTCGTGTGCATGAGGCCTATAAATAATAATGAGTTGAGCAGAACAACACTCACATTTCCTCCAGATGGAACCAGTGACATATTGAGCTGTAACTCCTCGTCAGTCAGTGACAGTCCCATGTAATTGTTGAGTTCTGTCAGGTTTGGGTATAGACCTAAGAGAATGGAAACTTAATTGAGCGGATTGCGACTTTTTAAACACCAATTTTCCTGCCTAGGGGGGGTGATAAATATCCCCCTGTCTGTCTAAGTTTACACTTACTTTTAGACAATATTATTAGTTGTGGCACAAATCCTAAACGTTCCACAATGCGGGTGCCAGCACACGGGGTACAGGTTTAGTAACAGAAAAAGCGCACAGATTTCCAGGAGGTTTTCTGTGCGTTTCCACATCAGACCCATACGAAAAATACTATTGAAAAGGGTGAAATCTGCTCCAAAAGAAATCGCACAAACAATTGACATGCTGCAGATTAAAAAAATCCGCTTGGAAAAGCTGAGCGTAATCTGCACCGTGTTAAGATTTTGTTGACTGTATAACACACACATCCTCAAACTGTGGCCCTCCAGCTGTTGCAAAACTACAACTCCCAGCAGGCCTGGGCAGCCTACAGCTATTAGCGCATGCTGGGAGTTGTAGTTTTGCAACAGCTGGAGGGCCACAGGTTGAGCATCCCTGGCCTACAGGTATCAGCCTACAGCAGGGCATTGTGGGAGTTGTAGTTTTACAACAGCTGGAAGGCTGGTATAACGGATCCAGTCTTGGAATGAAACTTGCAGAAGTCCATGCGTTTCCCTCCAAAAGAATAGTTTGAACAGTGTCAGAATGATACATGGAACTGATTTTTAGAAGTTTTTAAAAGTTTCTGCCATGTGTGAAGGCTCCCTAAGAGGACAGGCTGGTGCCTGCAGTCTGCTCCGTTTCCCAGAACCGATCAGGCTCACGTGGTATTGGCAGGAGGACTACCCAACTTGCTATCTGAAGAAAGCTACACGTACTGGAGATGACAAAATACATTGGGCCAGATTTATCATTAGCTCAGGTCAGAATAATGGAGTGAAAAAGTCCCACAAAAGTCCCAAACGCTAAAACTGCGCACAAATTCTGCTCTGCACTATGCACGCCAGTGGGCGTGTTTTCTTATGTAAATGAATCTCTAGACAGATTTACTATTGGGACTATTTAAAAAGTCGCAAAAAAGTCGCAATTTCACTCCAGTGAGGACCATGCTTATCTTATGAGACTTTTTAATAGAACATGCGACTTTTTCATAAAAACGTGCGACTTTTTCATAAAGATGTGCGACTTTTGTAAAGCTGCTTACTGACGGATAAACTGCTACCGTCAAACCACATTTATTACAGTCTTAAAGGGCCGATCAAAAATCTGACTTGGCTAAAACTGACTTTAGCCATATGTTAAAGTGGAGTGAGCTGTCAGAGTCGTGATAAATCTGGCCCTTTGAGTACAAAGGGAGATCAATTTTCTTCCTAAAAAAACAGACATTGTAGGTGTCCCATTATTGGCGGCACCACATCCCTGTTTACACGCCGTGATTCTCTGCCAACAACCGATCGTTTTAATGCGCGCATAAAAGATCCAGCATTTAGTAGTTTGACCGGCTGTAATTATATGGGGTGCAGCCATAACCTGGTCCTGAGGGAGGCCACAAACAGACGACAGCACTATAAATGGTATGTGATGCTGACACCAGGCCGTGAAGTTGTTTATACAATGACACCCAGTGTAGTTAATGACTGACAACAGAGAACAATAGATTACACTCAGTCACCCAGCAAACGAACCGGGGACACAGGACGTGCCGGAACGCAGATATGGTTGCTAGTGTCCGAGCACTGTTTGTGCTATAGAGTGTTCACCCTCCTAGATGTAGGTGAAGTGTGGCATCTTATCTTCAAGGTTTGGCAGCTTTGTTGTAATATATTTAACATATAAAAATAATCTTAAGCAAACACAAAGTCTCAGAATTTCTTTTGGGCACAAGGTACAGGTAGGACTCTTTACTTGCAATGTTCTTTGAACAAACAGGAGGCTGCAGTAACCACATACTTCCAGCAGAGAGCAATGTAGAGCCCATCCAGTATAGGCCAGGTTCTATAGATAAACATATCGTAGTATCTTTAGGTACTGTCACACCCTGATCTGCCATCCTTCAGGTCACAGGATCCTGGTATTCCACTCATATCACTATGGCCCCCCTCCTGCAGTCTGATGTGTGGCAGCTTCCGCGTATATGATGCAGTCATAGTTTGATATCTTCTACACTAGGGATGCCCAACCTGCGGCCCTCCAGCTGTTGCAAAACTACAACTCCCAGCATGCCTGGGCAGCCTACAGCTATTAGCGTATGCTGGGCGTTGTAGTTTTGCAACAGCTGGAGGGCCGCAGGTTGAGCATCCCTGCTCTACACCAGCGATTGCCAACCTGAGGCTCTCCAGCTGTTGCAAAACTACAACTCCCAGCATGCCCACACTGCCTACAGCTATCAACCTACAGAAGGGCATGGTGGGAGTTGTAGTTTTACAGCAGCTGGAGAGCCGCAGGTTAGCCATCCTTGCTCTACACTGAATCCTACAGAGATTCCCTTAGGGCAGGCATGCTCAACCTGCGACCCTCCAGTTGTTGCAAAACTTCAACTCCTATCATTCCCGGATACCCTACAGCTATCAGCCTACAGAAGGGAATGGTGGGAGTTGTAGTTTTACAACAGCTGGAGGGCCGCAGGTTGAGCATCCCTGCCTTTGGGTATGACCACACAGAGTAGCTACATGGGATTTGGGATGTAGCCACCTCAGGTGGAGTAGCGCTCAGGCGTACAAGCAGAAGCTGCATCCTATTAACTAATTCCAAGCACATTGTTTCTTCCGTCTTCATTGTTAATGTCTGTGCAGTAAATTGGTAAACCGTGTGGCCATTAACAATGAAGACAGAATAAACAATGTGGTTGGAATTAGTTAAAGGGCTTGTCTCATTAAGACAACTTATATCCTATTCAAAGTCTAGAGGGATAAGGGCTGTATTACACCTAACCTAGTTGGGCAGATCATCGCTAACAAGCATTGGTAGGAACGCTCATTAGCGATGATCTACCTGTGTAATACTGCCACCGATTACCTGATAAAGCAGGCTTAAAAATGATTGTGTATGAAGACAAGCGATGGCATAGTGATCACTCCTCCAGATACTGTGGAGGAGATCGCTGCAGCTGTCTCCTGCATTCACAAGCAGGAGATTGCCACATCTGCTGGTGTAATACCAGCCTAAGGGCTCATGCACATGAACGTCTGCCGGCAATGCCTGTTCTGCGGCCCGCAATATATGGGCACTGGCCATGTGCGCACTGTTTCACAGAATGGGTCAGCAATCCGTAAGATACAGTGCCGAGGCACGGAGAGGAAGGCCATGGGAGCACTATGGAGCACTTCCAGGACATTTCAGTCCATGCCTCCACACCACAAAAAATAGAACATGCTCTATTTGTGGTGCAGACGGATTGCGGACCCATTCAAGGTGAATGGGTCTGCATCCATCAGCGCTGGCCACACAGATGGTTCAGGTGCATTGGGGGCTAAAATTTGCAGTTCCCAATGCACTTCACGGGCGACCCAAGTACGTTCGTCTGCATGAACCCTAAGTGTGCTATCGGTGGTGATCAGCCTGCTGGGGCCCCTGTGGATCATGAGAATGGGGGCCCATCCTCCTAGTTTGAATGGAGCTGGAAATACACATGCATGTCCGCCACTCCATTTAACACTATGGGACTGCCAGAAATGGGCAGCCCTACAGAGATGAATGAAGCGGCAGCACGCATGTGTGACCCCTGCTCCGTTCAGATTCTCGTGATCGGTGGGGTCCCAGTGGTCAGACCCTCATCAATCAGACACTTATCCCCTATGCCTGTGATGGCTAACCTCCGGCACGCCAGCTGAGGTAAAACTACAACTACCAAGATGCACACTTGCTTGGCTGTTCTCAGAACTCCATAGAAATTAATAGAGCATGCTGGGAGTCGTAGTTTCATCACAACTGGAGTGCCGGAGGTTAGCCATCACTGGGGCCTATGCTGTAAATAGGGCATGGGACAACCACTTTAATAGGCCGCTTGGTACTCGGCCACATCCCAAGCGTAGCTAGCACGACTACTCTGTGTGGTCATACCCTCACAGCACAGAGTAATGTGAGTAATGTGCTGCAGACTGTATCAGAGAGACAGAAGAGTAGTTTTAGTACTGTTAGGCCTTTTTGCCCCTTTACCTTTGTGCCAATTTGACTCTAAACTAAAGTCCAAAGTAAGCTGAGACTGGTTGCTAGGGATGTGCTGCCTGACAACGGCACTGCTCCTATAGCTCACTCATGGTATGACAGGCTGTCCTGCAACTTTCTAATATACTTTGGGGCAGAGTTATAAAAACTGTCCCAACTTTTTGGACTGTCAAAAAGGGACACTTATGGTTCATTGTGTGAAAGTCCATTTTCCGACATATTTATACACTTTAATAGTTTTCTTAGCTCACAATAGCGCAAAAATTATCTGAATACAGAAATTGCTAAAATACAAATTGCATCAAATAATTAAGTAAATTGCAAATCTACACCTAATATCAAAAGGAGGGGCATTTAAGGAGAAAAGGGGGAAAGAGGGACCTGGGTCAAAAATACGGACTGTCCCTCCAAAGGAGAGACACTTGGGAGGTCTGGTCTAAGGGGCTGTTTACACAGCGTTTTTTTCCGGTGGAATTTTTACACGGACACTGCACCAAAATTCCACCAGTGATGCATCGTTTATGCCTCACATGCTTTTCAATAGGAGGCGGCGCTGAAGATTGCATACATGTCCCTTCTCGTCGTGGTCGCGGCTTTAAACCGCCACTCCGTGATCTTCAGCGCTTCCTCCCAGTGAAAGGAATGGGAGCTGGAAATGACGCGTTTGCCGTTGGAATTTTACAGTAGTGTCCACACAAAAATAAATGCAGTGTGAGCGGTCACTAAAAGAAGAATAGTTTTTTTTGTCTTAGTTTTTTTATCCATAGCAACTAATCGCAGTGCAAGTTTCATTTTCAAGAACAGAATTAGAGAGCCATTAAGAAAACACTAAGTAAAAGGTTTCCTATGGGCCACCTACCATTGGTGGAGGGCAAAGGTGGCATTATGGCTGCAGGCTGTGATTGGGCGATCACTTGGATGGACTGAGCCTGGAAGAGACAAATAAAAATAAATAGGTTACTCTCCCCTAAAGCCATGAGTCACCGACTCACCTGTGAGGAAGCCATATGTGTTATTATATCACGTGAGGTGACACAACATGACGTGTGTCATTACGGGGAATGTCACATGGCCGAGATTCAACCATAATCCCAGTACCTACTGATAGCCTGTGACTCAATACATCTGTATGTTGTGATACCTGTATACAGACCGTTGTGTCTGCCGCACCTTCTTCTGGACTTTCCTTCACAACGCTTACGACATTTGAGAGGAAGAGATCACACATCTCTCACTAGGGTGCGCCATCCCCTATTCTCAGGTTTCTTATTTGCATAAAATTCCACAGTGCTGAAAAGGGACTTCTTGAAGAAGCTATGGCCATGTGTAGCTATAGGGGGTGCAGAGGTAGCAGTTACTACCCGGCCCAGGAGCCGGAGGGGGCCCAAAGACCCTTGTGCCACATAAGAAGACACCGATATTATAGAAAGTACATGCTGGTCAAGTTACACCTCTGGCTGGAGGGAAGGGGTTAGATCAAGAATTTGGCAATGGGAGGGGGTGAGGTTCTGTTTCAATTTTTCCCTCAGGCACCCCGCCACAAAGCACTGAGGGAACGGGGGCCCAAGCTGAACTCTTGCACCAGGGCCCATGAGCCTTTAGCTATGCCCTGGCCTCCATGCACATTAGATATCTGTCAGCACTCTCCACATCTCCCAATATGTGACAAGATTGGATTTTGTTCTGTTTCCCTCATATATAAACAACACCAGAAGTACTGGCAGCCACTTATCTCCATCTCTAGGGAAGCATGTCGGGTGTACATTACATTTCTCACAAAACATAGACAGAAGGGAGACAGGGGCTCTTTAATGAAAGGGATATGGCTACTAGAATACAGAGAGTGATTATGAACTCACCTGTAAGGTCCGGTCCACCTTCAGATCCTCTAGAGATGGGTACAGAGACATGACTGAAGTACCTGAAACGAGGGGAACGTATTTAGTGTTGCAGGTGTGGGTGATCTCATGTTCTCTGGGGTATAAAAAAATATAAAACAGATGGTGCCTACAGAAAAATGGACGATTGTCTGAAATCAATGGTCAGGGGTGCACCACCAATGAGGCCAAGTGAGGTGATTGCATCAGGCAGCAGCAGGTAGAGGCAAGAGTGGGGCAGCGGAAGGGCCATGGGCGCATTCATTGTGAAAACGCTCATCTCTACATAGTCAACTGCATCGCTGTACTGAGGACAGAAATACAGTTGAATGCTGCGACGGGGCACAGTAGCAACGTAAGTATTTAAGTTTATTATTTTTATTTGGCAACATGGTGTTCGGCCACAATGGGGTGGGGGGTCATTATTTTGTAATTGGAGAAAGCACTATGGGGACATTACAGCTGTAAAAAGGAGCATTTTTGTACTGGCACACAAGGGGGTCACTATGGGGACATTCGTTGTACTGCACATAAGGGGGCATTTTTTGTACTTAGCGAACATTGTAAGGGAGCATTTTTTGTACTGGCACACATTCTAAGGTGGCCACTATGGGGACATTTTTTCTACATGGAGCACTAAAAGTTTTTTTTTTGTACTGTCACATGTCATAAGGGAGCATATTTTTTTTATTAGCACACATTAGAGGGCATTTTTGTACTGCCACACATTGCAAGGGGGAATTATTGTACACAGACCTATTAAAATTAATAGATCAGGATTCAGTGCAGGTGCTATGCATTCACGTCACGCATTGCACCCGCACGGAAAACTCGCTCGTGTGAAAGGGGCCTTACATTGGGAGGCACCTTGGCACAGTTTCAGCTTAGGACAATTATTTTTGGAGGACACTATGTTTACGGCACTATAAGTTTCAGGGACACTGTTTCCTGGGCACAGTTATTTTCAGGATACTGTGTGCCAATAATTATTGAAGGGGAACTATCTGTGTGGTAATAGTATTTTCAGGGGGACTGTTTCTGAAGTATAGTATTGGGAACAGGGCCGGTGCAAGGATTTTTGCCAAGACAAGCGAAGCTACATTTTGGCGCCCCCCCCCCCCCCCCCCACGCTTCTCCTCTCTGTGGTCCTGGTATCTTCTCTCTGCTTCAGACAATGGCTGGTTTGAGGACCCTATTTTTCGCCCTCTGAGACACACCTAGGTTTTAGAGGAGGATAATAAGAAAAAAATATTTTCCATTACACCTCAGGTCAGACCAGCAATTGGACCCCCAATGTTAATCAGACCTCAGCTCACAGCCCCAATCAGACCCCCAATGTTAATCAGACCTCAGATCAGAACCCCATGTCAGACATCATCCCCCAGCCATCAGCCCCCAATGTCAGCCATCAGACCCCCATGTCACATTTCTCCCCCTCCATGTCACATTTTTCCGCCCTCCCCCAGGGTGCGCCCTAAGGCGGCCGCTTGGTCTGCCTTATGGTAGCACCGGCCCTGGATGCACAATGGCAAAGTATTAGAGGTGGCAGGATGGGGTGTTCAGAAGGTGGGTAGTTATCAAACTCTGCCGAGACAAGAGATGGCTGAAAGAAATCATCATGGCGGTCTGGTCTGAATGGAGAAAATAAAGAAAGAGAACATCTACATCCCGTCAGTGGATGTAAGAGGTATGTGGCGGTGTATTACCCTGTATGTAATGTTTTCCAAGTATGTCTTTAATAGTAGGGCTAGAGGGAAGGGGTTAGGTTAAGAAATTGGCATGGGGGGGGGGGGGGCATTTCAGTTTTCGCCTCAGGCAGCAGAAAGGCTAGGTGTACCCCTGTCAATGGTATATACTGTACATACATTACAGACAGGAGACCATTTCAAGTGCAGAACTCTGCTGATTTGTAGGAATGTCAAGAATCGAATAGTCTGCATAATAAATTATTAGGATACAGTGATGGGCAATGCTCTGGAGGTACATAGAGAAACTAATAATTTGTAGAATATAGATTAGACCAAGCAGATTAATGTTCTGCAGATCAATAAAGAACTTATTCATATATGGCTATAGTGTAGAAAGAAATGGAGAATGCACTGCAGAGAGCTCCGCAATCTGCAGAACAGATACATACTCATCTAGGTTTATAGCTCTATGAATAATTTGATAATCTGCAGAATGTGCCAGTACGTACTTGTAGGAAAACAGACGCAATGCTCTGCAGATCTAGCTGGGGCAATTGCAAACAGTAGAATGCCCTGCAGTCACCCTATATTGCTACAGTAAAAAGTACTGAATGTTCTGCAGAAGAGGAAGTTACATCTGAGGGCGAAAGTAAAAAAAATGTGTCTGCCATGTCAGCTTCCACAAGGGCTGCCACCCAGCTTTCCCATACTCCTGAATGTGAAATCCTATATACAGTGATATAGGAGCTGGGTGATGTATTGGCAGATCTGCACTCACGATATTAAGAAAGCTAGGTAGTGATAACCCTAAGGTCTCCTGCACACGAACGGAATGCACGAACACCGACCGTGGGGATGCCGCAGCGGATCGCGGACCCATTTATTTTAACGCCCGTTCCGCAAAAAGATAGGACATGTTCTATCTTTTTGCAGAACGCAAGTATGGGACGAAACCCCACGGAAGCACTCCATAGTGCTTCCGTGGGTTTCCGTTCCATGCTTCTGTTTCGCACCATTCCGCGTCTCCGGATTTGCAGACCCATTGAAGTGAATGGGTCTCCATCCGTGATGCGGAATGCCCACGAAACGGCGCCCGTGTATAGCCGATCAGCAAATGCGGTCCGCAATACGGCAACGGGCAGCACACGTTCATGTGCAGGAGGCCTAATAGGAACTGAAATGGTGGCCACATTGGTGGTCACCCAGCTTTCCCAAATGACATTACATACAGAAACATAGGATTTTTAGCAGAAGAAGACATTGTTATATTCTATTCAGCTGTATCTGACTCTGGTAAAGCTGGATGACAGCTGATGACGCTCCCACTGGGGTCATCCGAAGCTTTTCCAGGCTCCTGAATGGCAAATCTTTCTAGTTATGAGGGGATATTGAAACAGGGAATATGTCACTGTAGAAGGCCTCATACACACAGCCGTAGCCATTTTTGCAGTCTGCAAATCGTGCATCCACAAACCACGAATACCGGCCGTGTGCGTTTCGCTTTTTGCGGAATGGAATGTCCTGCCCTCTGTAGAGCTGTCCTATCTCTGTCCACAAGTATAAGACATGTTCTATTTATTTTTTATTTTTTTGCGGGGCCGTGGAACAGACATACGGACAAACCACTGTGTGTGCATGAGCACTGACTAGGCAGCAATGCCATTCAGGGGGGTTGGAAAAGCTCGGCATGAGACAAACCCAACCCTGAGCACCACAGGTGAGGGATCTCCACACACACCGCTGGTTTTCTATTTCAGGCAGTGAGTGTATGAATCATTCACTGTATCTTCTCCAACATGGATCCTGTTCTGAATCACAAAGCGATCAGGTCAAGAAATCCAATGATTAAGCAACACCTCATGCAATAAATGAGCGTCACCTCCTGGTTGGGTGGAAACGTCAGTAATGTGTGGCCAGAATTTCCTGGTCAGTTACTACAGAATACCTGTGGCACCATCGAATTGAATGACGAATGCTGAGTGCAATAGCAGACACAACCTACGGACAGGTGTGGGGCTGTTTTTAGAAGAAAGTTTTCCTGAATAAAAACTCCTTCAAGCTTTGGCGTTCCAGCCGTTGGAAAACCACATCTCCCAGCATTTATCAGGACCTGCTGGGGTTTGTAGTTTGCAACAGATGGACCACTTGTCTACAGCGAGTATTGTATTCCTTTCTTGAGGTGTCAGGGAGTTAACAATTCTATTCAGTCATTTTGTACTGATATCTGTTTCTGGGAAAGCTGGGTGGCTAACTCCCATTCCCACAGGGTTTAATCACCCAGCTTTCCTCGACAACCTAGAGTGGTATAGAAGTGGAGGATGGCACTTATGCATAACTAAGGGTACTTTCACACTTGCGGCAGAGTGATCCGGCAAGTAGTTCCGTCGCTGCCGGATCCTTCAAAACGTTATTTTGAATGCCATATCTGGCACTAATACATTCCTATGGAAAAAAAATGCCGGATCCGGCATTCAGGCAAGTGTTCAGTTTTTTGGGCCGTAGCATGCTGCCGTATTATCTCCGTCCTGAACAGTCAAAAAGACTGAACTGAAGATTGCTCTCCATTCAGAATGTATTAGGATAAAACTGATCAGTTATTTTCTGGTATTGAGCCCCTAGGACGGAACTCTATGCCGGAAAAGAAAAACGCTAGTCTGAAGTACCCTAAGGAGGTTTGCCATTCTGGAATCTGGGCGAATAAAAGCTCCCACAGGGGTTGTCACCCATTTTTTTTTTTACCTACAGTAATATAGAAGTGGAGGGTGGTATTGTTGAATAACTAAGGAGGTTTGCTATTCTGGGATCTGGGCGAATATTATAACCACCATTAAAGCTCCCACAGGGGTTGTCACCCATTTTTTTTTTTACCTACAGTAATATAGAAGTGGAGGGTGGTATTGTTGAATAACTAAGGAGGTTTGCTATTCTGGGATCTGGGCGAATATTATAACCACCATTAAAGCTCCCACAGGGGTTGTCACCCAGTTTTTTTTTACCTACAGTAATATAGAAGTGGAGGGTGGTATTGTTGAATAACTAAGGAGGTTTGCTATTCTGGGATCTGGGAAAGCTGGGTGACAAACCCATGTGGGAGCCGTGATGATCACATGTAGAAATTAGAAGGAGACTTGCAGTCTGAGACTTCAAGGTTAGAAATACACCTTTTGGCCCCCAGGGCCACATGTGAAATGTGAACGCATAGAACTAGAATGACTGGTGTTGGTGAAAACAAATGAAAGTCAAGAAACAAAGGCGACGGAGCCATAAATGTTCTCAGCAGTTTCACTGTATAAGGGCTCATGCACACGACCGTATATATTTTGTGATCCGCAAAAAAAACTGAATGGACACAGAAAACAATAAGTTTGTGTGCATGAGCCCCAAAAGTGCTGGACCCCATAACCAACTTATCTCATCTCACCCCGATGTGTATAGTGATGTAGCAGACCGAGTTAGTCATTTATCTATTTCTTTTCTTAAGCTGTCATAAGTTACCACAGTAGGTTCACCTGCAGTCCTATGTAAGATTACACTACATCTGACCATGATACAGGGATCTATCACTCATATACATATCACAGGATACTGACAGATGCTTACCTAGTGAGTGCGGTGTCAATCTTCTCGGTTCTAGCTCACCTGTCTTCCTGCTTGCTATCTATATAGTTCTTCCAGCAGGGAGGGGCGGTCACAAGACTTTAAGGTCACAGCCAGGAAGTAGGAGAACAGGTTACAGTTAATAACAGGAGAGCTGCCTATTGATAATTACCTGTCACCAGGTGTAACTCAATGCCATCTCTTAAAGGGAACCTGACCTATTAAATGCCCTGAAACCTGTGTGTATGAGAGGGGTTTAGTACAACCCCATGCTCGTGCATTGTGGTGCACTTTGCAGCTGATGTCATAATAGTGCCATATAGTGTCTAAATAATATCATGTCATCTCCAAATAATATTTCCAAACATTGTGGATTTTGCGGTGTCATTATTTAGCCAAACAATGTCCAAATTATACCAGTACGCACCTTGTCCCCCTCTTTCCAAATATCTAACGGAACAAGACAGGGTTGCCCCCTCCCCCCACTCCTCTTTCTGCTCACAATGGAAACCCTCATCCAAGCAATTAGACAACATCCAGAGATAAAGGGGTTCCAAGCAGGAGGCACTGAGCATTTGGCCTCATGCACACAACCGTTTTTTTTTAAGGTCCGCAAAAACGGGGTCCGTAGGTCCGTGATCCGTGACCGTTTTTTCGTCCGTTGGTCTTCCTTGATTTTTGGAGGATCCACGGACATGAAAAATGAAAAAAAAATCTAAGTCAAGTTTGCCATTGAAATGATAGGAAAAAACGGACATGGATCACGGACACGGATGACAATCTTGTGTGCATCCGTGTTTTTTCACGGACCCATTGACTTGAATGGGTCCGTGAACCGTTGGCCGTGAAAAAAATAGGACAGGTCATATTTTTTTCACGGCCAGGAAAAACGGATCACGGATGCGGCTGCCAAAAGGTGCATTTTTCGATTTTTCCACGGACCCATTGAAAGTCAATGGGTCAGCGAAAAAAAACGGAAAACGGCACAACAGCCACGGATGCACACAACGGTCGTGTGCATGAGGCCTTACACTGCAGCATATGCGGATGACTTACTGGTTATCACCTTTAACCCAGAATCCTCCTTCCTCCCTTTGTCCCATCTTTTCGACCAATTCCACCTACTGTCCAACTTTAAAATAAATCCATCAAAATCTGAGGCATTGAACATTACTTGCCCACCCTCCACAATCTCAGCAGTCAAAAAGGTTACATCCTTCCCATGGTCCTCCTCAGCCATCAAGTACCTAGGTCTACAGATATCCTCAATACCTGAAAAATGGTTCTCACTAAACTATGCACCCTTATTGCAGACGATAGAATCCACTCTCAATTCTTCGACGATCCCGTTCATCTCATGGATGGGACGCTCCAATTTGCTTAAAATGATAATTACCCCCAAAATATCATACCTGATGCAGACACTGCCCATCTATCTTCCTCCCTTCTTCTTCCTTAAACTTTGCAGATTATTTCTGAAATATGTCTGGGACTCATCCCATCACAGAGTAGCGTATAGCACCCTGATCAAGAGAAAGAAAGAGGAAGGGATTTAATTCCCAGATATGCAGGCAATATATGAATCCATACAGATCACAAGAATTCTCGATTGGTACAAAAGACCTAGCCCAAAACTATATGTTCCCATCGAAGAAGAAGCAAACATTTTTCCCTAACCCAAGCACTAATATCTATTGCTACTCAGACGTGCCCCATCCCAAAACATAACTTATTAACAAAGCCCCTTTGCATCAGTGGAAAAAGCTATTTAAGGCCTCATGCACACAACAGTATATTTTTTTTTGCGCTCCGCAAAAAGGGGTTCCATTGTTCCGTGATCCGTGTCCGTTTTTTTGTTTCCGTGTGTCTTCCTTTATTTTTGGAGGATCTCCAGACATGAAGGAAAGTAAAAAAAATCTAAGTCAAGTTTGCCATGCAAATGATAGGAAAAAAGCTGACGTGGACGTGCGGACTCGGGTGACAATCTTGTGTGCCTCCGGGTTTTTTCACGGACCCATTGACTTGAATGGGTCCGCGAACAGTTGTCTGTGAAAAAAATAGGACAGGTCATATTTTTTTCACGGACTGGAAACACGGATCACGGACGCGGATGACAAACGGTGCATTAGCCGAGTTTTCCACTGACCCATTGAAAATGGAACAACGGACACGGGACACAACAACGGTCGTGTGCATGAGGCCTTAGGATCACACTTTTTGGCCCACCCCCTCCTCGTTAATGAGCTTCAGAGGTCTGCTAGGTCTTCAAGATCCATACTCCTCACACTGGCGCCCGCTACAAAAGAAGTTGCGGTGCCATCTCTTAGGTGACATTCTACAAGAAGGTGCATTCCCAGACCAGACCACTCTGCAGTTAGCTGTCAGAGGATCCATAATGGATGACATCACATACAACCATCTATATTTAAATTTTAAAAGCTGATCAAAATGGGAGATATCACTAGAGAATTAACATGGCTAGAGAAACTAGCGGCATCTCGCCCATGGTTACGGAGAGTTGTGACGAAAGTCAATGCAGGCCTGCACTCGGACGCCACAGGAGATTATGTACTGCCATACATTTCAGCGGGGGATAAAAAACTATCTCTCGATCTCACAGAGGTAGATATCATACAGATATACAGATTCTTCACGGGCCCATCTAATTGCGTTCTGTTACAAGAATCCACATACAAACTAGTAAGTAGGTGGTACAGGAGTCCAGTGGCGCTGAATCGCATGAATCCCACAATCCCAGCCAATTTCTGGAGATGCACTAAAAATGCCAGGACATACATCCACCTATGGTGGGAATGTCACGCACTGAAATACTTTTGGACTGGTGTTAATGAAGTTATTTCCAAAACATGTCCGAACGCCCATCATCTGACCCCCGAGGTAGTATTTCTCAACCTCATTCCACCCTCAACGCAAAATTATAATAGAACACTATGGTCCCAACTGGTACTATTAGCTAAAGCCATGATCCCATGATACTGGAAACAACCGCACCTACGATATCTTACTGGATCAATAAGATTGGCCAAAATGCAAGGTTAGAGGAATTATGCTCATATGTGAATGGACGACACGACAAATACAAGCTTACTTGGTCTTCCAGGAGGTCCTTCACACAGAGTTCAGATATTCTTCCATATATGGAATATATGGGCTAGAAAATGGGTCTACACATGCAAAACTTCTTAAAATGTAGAATGAGGACTATATGTACTTAGTCCTTGCACATTCCACTGTTATACGCCACTAGTTTTATTCATATTGTTAGCTGAACCATGCCAGCCTCACACAAGATATACAAAACCTTGGGCGAGCCGAGAAGACCATCTTTGACGCATAATTAGGTCAATAAACTTAAGCCCATACCACAGCAGTGAAGCAGCAAGGGATAGTTAGTGAACCACATTTGCGAATATTGTTCACAGCAAACTTTATTATTATCTGTTACTTGATATGTCAACACCCAATCAAATGTTATGTACATTTCTTTACTATGCCCAAAAATTAATAAAAAAGAGATTTGACACAAATAATACCAGTACTACATAGTCATCCAATAAAAGTGGCAAACAATGTCCAATGCCGAAATATACCTCATTCTTGGAGCACATACTGTTGCTGAACCTAGACCTGACCAACTGCAGCAACCCCAGATCATAGCATTGCCCCCACAGGCTGGTACAGTAGGCACTAGGCATGATGGGTGCATCACTTCATCTGCCTCTCTTCTTACCCTGATGCGCCCATCACTCTGGAACAGGGTAAATCTGGACTCATCAGATCACATAACCTTCTTCCATTGCTCCAGAGTCCAATCTTTATGCTCCCTAGCAAATTGAAGCCTTTTTTCTAATTTGCCTCACTGATTAGTGGTTTTCTTACGGCTACACAGCTGTTCAGTCCCAATCCCTTGAGTTCCCTTCACATTGTGCGTGTGGAAATGCTCTTACTTTCACTATTAAACATAGCCCTGAGTTCTACTGTTGTTTTTCTTCGATTTGATTTCACCAAACGTTTAAGTGATCGCCGATCACGATCATTCAGGATTTTTTCCCCCTCCACATTTCTTCCTCGAATATGATGGGTCCCCACTATCCTTCCAGTTTTTAATAATGCGTTGGACAGTTTTTAACCCAATTTTAGTAGTTTCTGCAATCTCCTTAGATGTTTTCTCTGCTTGATGCATGCCAATGATTTGACCCTTTCTTTTCCACGACCACGAGATGTGTCTTTTGACATGGTTGTTTAAAGAATGAGAAGCAACTCATTGCACCAGTTGGGGTTAAATGACTTGTTGCCAGTTGAAAGATAATCACCCATGCAGTAATTATCTAATAGGAGGCTCATACTCGCACACAACAGTCTCTTAATAATAGTTCCACACAGTGTGAATATATCAGCACCATACTATCACATACCCCAAATTATGCCATACACTGTCCAAATGACACCGCTAAATGATAACTTGTGGTTCTCATATAGTGGAAGCCAAAGCAAAATCCAGAGCTGAAAAATCAGTAGCAGCTTAGTAGCTGAAAGCAGTTTGGTTTTGATGACAGATTTCCAATTTTGCGGTGGATTTACAAGTGTTTTAGAAGAGTATTTTCACTGAGGGATTTTTTAGAAGCGGTTTTAAAAGTTTTTTTTATTAAGTCCTTGGATGGGATAATTCAGAAGCGTTTTTGGTGGTAGAATGGCTGCTAAAAATGCTTCCAAAGCCACTTCTAAAACCGCAAGGGTTATTTTCTGCTTCCCCATTGAGTTCAAAATCCACTAACAATCCGCTTCTCATAAGTAACATGCCACTTCAGAAGCGGATCTCAATTTAGCGGCAAAAAAAACAAAACGCCGCCATCTGCACATGGTGCCCTTTTTTTCACTGAAGTCAGTGGAAAGTTATTGTTGCCATTTTCGCAACGGAAAATGTGGTGGAATCTGCAACAGGTTTTAATTGTGTGAACATACCCCAAGAGAACCTCTCAGACTTTGTTCTCCAGTGTGAGGATACTGGAAACAAGTCTACATATTTCAGCTTCCTTGACGCTGTCATTGGGGGATGATCTTCCCCTTTTAAACCCTGGACAAGCACTAATGATGAGATTTCCGTAGAATGATTAAGCTGGTAATGCTCTACAATCATTATAACTGAGTATTATAAGCACAGTATGCATATCAATAATACTGCTATAAATAGCGTAAGCCGTCATGTGGTCTCACACCCACAGATAACAAACTGATGACATCACCATCCGTGTCACATGCTGCCAGGTTCATGTACTCTCCTGGACTGTCATACTCTGATAATATGCTTCCACACTGTATCTAGAACACCACAATGCAGATTTATCAGTACTGCAGTCAGGGACATATGGGGCAGTATTATAGTAATTACCTTCTTTAACATAAGAAGCAGTATTATAGTAGTTATAGTCGTATTCATAGGAATCAGTATTATAGTAGTTAAATCACTGAATAAATTGGCCTAAATGGGAGGAAATGCTCAACCCCAAGCACTGTAGCGTGTTTATAATCAGGGGAGAAATTCCAACGCAAGTGAGCCGTTGCTAACGGCAATCCCCAGCAAAAATGCATACAATGATGGTGCACCTTTTTTCAGTGATTTATGTATTCTTATATTTTCATCCACACATTATTTCATCTTATGTAGGATGTTTTTGTGATGCATGTGGTCCGCTCCCGGCATCCTCCATTGTATATGCATATTCGTACATAGAGAGCAGTATTATAAGTGAAAATGTATCCACCTGAAATTTTCGATTCCTGGACGTCCTACGGCAGCACAAATACATATGGGTTTTATTCCCCTAGGTACAACCAGAAGAGACAGGTTAACAAGCTTAATTAAAAAACTAAATTAATCAACCAATCATACGCCAGGTCCACCCATAAAACCCTGACACCAGAGAAGCCTCCTTGTATTATAAAGAAGCAAAAAATGAAAATTTATTGAGGGAGGGAAAGTTGTTCTGCCTAAGGACTACAGGAAACGAAAATTTCAGGTGGGTAAATTTCCACTTTTCCTGGACGTCCTACGGCAGCACAAATACATATGGGATTTGAAAAGCAAAAATTAATGGGGATGGGGGGGGGGGGGGGTAGAATATGCTAACTCCAATATACTCTTTTGCCAAAATTAGAGCCCTCTGCCTGCACCAGCTCCAGTTGATAATGTTTCATGAAGGTGGAATTCGAGGACCAGGTTGTGTTGAAGGGACACCTGCGCAAGCTCTGCCCATGAAGTTGCCGTTGATCTGGTTTATTGACCTTAATGTTAAGGCGATACTGAACTTCCTTCAGAGAATACCATCTTTCTATTGTACTGTGTACCATCTGGCTCGCTCTGTAATCAGATTCTTTATTTGGACCATGATGCTGTATGAACAGATTCTCTGCTGATCTAAACTGTTCTGTCTTCTCTAGATAACACAAGATAGCTCTTCTTATATCTAACAGATGAAGTGATGCCTGTTCTTTTCCAACAGGATTCTGACATAGCACAGTAAGGTGATTTCTTGATTTATAATATTATTGCTGGAAGCCACCTTTGGAAGTGATCCAGGCATTGTTTGAAGAACCAGACAGTGACCCAGATCTCTGACATATGGGTCCCGGATAGACAGAGCTTTGAGCTTACTTATTCTACTGGCTGATGTTATGGCCATAAGAAAGAATGTCTTTAAGATCATCAAGTGCAAAGATGCTTGCTGTAAAGGCTCAAATGGCGAGTTGAAGAGCACCAACAAAACAAGAGAAAGGTCCTAGGATTGAAGCAGAGGACCAACCGCTGGATTAGCGATCTTTAGGGCTCTGAAAAACGACTTTACCAGGCAGTTATTGGAGAGTAATCCCTGAAGCTGAGTGTTTATGGCTGTAAACTGTAATTTCAAAGTGTTGAGTTTAAGATATTTACTGACACCCTCTTGCAAGAACTGAAGAATGCTGGTTATAGCTTTAGGAACCCAAGATTGCCTGGTACACCATGACTTGAAGATCTTCCAGACTCTATTATAGGTTTTAATAATAGCAGTTCTTCTGAAAGCTTGAATTGTGCTGAGATCCTCAGAGGAGAGGCATAACTTTAATAAGGTTTGCCGCTCAGCCTCCAGGCAGTTAGAAGGAGCATCTTCAGATTGGGATAAAGGATTCCTCTCTAGGATAGAAGATTGGGCCGCAGTGGAAGCTTCCAGAAGATCCCTCTCGACATCATCAATGTCAGACAAAACCACGCTCTGCATTGTTATTGCTTCTGTCTTTTCTTCCAATATTTTCCTCAGGACCTTGGGTATTAGAGAAAATGGAGGGAATACATATATCAGTTTTCCCATCCAGGTAATAGATAGACCATCTGCAGTCAAAGCTTGCGTCTCCCAATGGAGAGAGCAGAACTATCTTAGCTTTTCATACTCCTTTGATGCCATGGCATCCAAGTCTGGCATTTCCATCTTCTGGACAAATAGAGGTATCCTTGGTGAGGAGACTCCAGTGCCGAGGAAACAGACAATGACCTCTCTGGAGATGAGACGGAATCAGCCACCACAGAAAGTCTTAACAGATCGAGAGATGAATGGACACCATCTTTGTGAGCACCATTCCATGATGCCAAGATGTTGCTCAGGTGAGCCTTATCTTTTTCATATAAATCTTCTTTGTGGTCATGGCTACGGCCAAGAGGTATCCGAAGAACCCTAGGGAGAAAACAACAGGAACAACCTAACCCAGCTAGGCGTGTCTTAGCTGACCTGACTAAATGGCTTGTTGTGTGCCCTAAGCCATGATCGTGGGTAGGCCTATAAGTGGGCATACCCTGTGGAAATGAGAAGATAAGGGAGGGAGGGTGGGGCACCTGAAAACACACACCTGTGAGTGAGGGTGTGGCTCGTATATGAAGAGCCTCCGCCCCTCCCACAAATGCAGGCTGACTAATCAGCCTTACCAACTTGTGGTCATGGCTACGGCCAAGAGGTATCCGAAGAACCCTAGGGAGAAAACAACAGGAACAACCTAACCCAGCTAGGCGTGTCTTAGCTGACCTGACTAAATGGCTTGTTGTGTGCCCTAAGCCATGATCGTGGGTAGGCCTATAAGTGGGCAAAAACCAAGCCAAGTAGGGTAGAAAAGGAATTTGAATGGCATGTACAAACTAATCCCCAAGCCAACTGCAAGGCATCCGGGATCTAGAGCGAAAATTCGGGGTATGTGAGGCAAGACCAGTAGGAAACCTACAACCCATCTTGTCGATGACAAGGCCAGAGACATGATGCTCAATATTGCGGATACTGCACCAAAGCGGAATGGAGGACCGAGAATACGTTGTGAAATGGATCATAAAAACCAACTGAAACTTGTAAAGTTTGGTTCTAGTGCGAGTACTGGCAATGCCCTAACGTCAGGAGATCGTGGGACCAAAACCTAACTGCCTAGACTATGCAGGAATGAGGGCCAAAAAGAACCATGTAGATAGGAAGAGAATCCTTGAATAGTTACCCAGACAACAGCTATCCGCGCTTTGTTCTACTGTGCGAGACTCTACTGAGAATTGTTTTTACGCTTGAGACGTGAAGACCGACCTACTATCTGAATCTTCTACCGTGAGAAAATGCTGGACCTTGTCCAAAATCCGATTCAACGTGGTTGTAGGGAGTTGGAGGTTAGTGCGGCAAGAAGCTATGAAGCCATAATATACAAGATTCTGTCTATGCCCTCCCATGAGTGAGGGAATGCAATCCAATGAAGCTACTGGCGAAAATGAATTCCTGGTCGTGGTAAAAAGGCAAAGACTTTGCGTGGGGACCTGGTTGACAAGATATGATCGACTACAATCGGAGACTAAAATGCTAGAGCGAATTGCCCTACTTGTTCTTCCTCTGGCAGGACCTGAATGAAAGCATGAACAATTAAAGAAAGACGAAATATCTGCGTAAGACATGACAATAATGCTGTAGGGCGAACCGGACCAGTTTGCGGTAAAAACATAAAATGAGCGATCAACATGGATTATTAGGAAATTAGGGAAGCAGGTATGTATGCGATACATAGGGGCCAAATCAGCCTAGAAGCCATGGGGCCGAAGCAGTCGTCGGGCCCCCGAAGCCATGGGGCCGAAGCAGTCGTCGGGCCCCCGAAGCCATGGGGCCGAAGCAGTCGTCGGGCCCCCAAAGCCATGGATCAACATGGAGCGATCAACATGGATTATTAGGAAATTAGGGAAGCAGGTATGTATGCGATACATAGGGGCCAGCCTAGATGCACAGATGGACAACCAACCAGGCAATCAGCCCAGCAGGACTGAAAACAGTCGTCGGGCCCCGAAGCCAAGGGGCCGCAGCAGACGTCGGCCCCCCCGAAGCAGTCATTGGGCCCCCGAAGCCATGGGGCCAAAGCAGGTCGTCGGGCCCCCGGAGCCATGGGGCCAAAGCAGGTCGTCGGGCCCCCGAAGCCATGGGGCCGAAGCAGGTCGTCGGGCCCCCGAAGCCATGGGGCCGAAGCAGGTCGTCGGGCCCCCGAAGCCATGGGGCCGAAGCAGGTCGTCGGGCCCCCGAAGCCAGGGGGCCGAAGCAGGTCGTCGGGCCCCCGAAGCCATGGGGCCGAAGCAGGTCGTCGGGCCCCCGAAGCCATGGATCAACATGGAGCGATCAACATGGATTATTAGGAAATTAGGGAAGCAGGTATGTGTGCGATACATAGGGGCCAAAACAGCCTAGATGCACAGATGGACAACCAACCAGGCAATCAGCCCCGCAGGTTTAAAAACTGTCGTCGGGCCCCCGAAGCCATGGGGCCGAAGCAGTCGTCGGGCCCCCGAAGCCATGGGGCCGAAGCAGTCGTCGGGCCCCCGAAGCCATGGGGCCGAAGCAGTCGTCGGGCCCCCAAAGCCATGGATCAACATGGAGCGATCAACATGGATTATTAGGAAATTAGGGAAGCAGATATGTATGCGATACATAGGGGCCAGCCTAGATGCACAGATGGACAACCAACCAGGCAATCAGCCCAGCAGGACTGAAAACAGTCGTCGGGCCCCCGAAGCCAAGGGGCCGAAGCAGACGTCGGCCCCCCCGAAGCCATGGGGCAGAAACAGTCGTCGGGCCCCCGAAGCCATGGGGCTGAAGCAGTCGTCGGGCCCCCGAAGCCATGGGGCTGAAGCAGTCGTCGGGCCCCCGAAGCCATGGGGCCGAAGCAGTCGTCGGGCCCCCGAAGCCATGGGGCCGAAGCAGTCGTCGGGCCCCCGAAGCCATGGGGCCGAAGCAGTCGTCGGGCCCCCGAAGCCATGGGGCCGAAGCAGTCGTCGGGCCCCCGAAGCCATGGGGCCGAAGCAGTCGTCGGGCCCCCGAAGCCATGGGGCCGAGTTTTTTTGTTTTTTTCTTAAGAATTATAACTATGAAAAGTGACATGAATAAGGTGCACGTGAATTAAACCATGAGCCTGACCGATGTGGCAGGCGATACCCAAGATAAACTACGTGGCCTGAATAACATGCAAGGCGAAATATCGTTAGGAACGAGACCTGACCGACGTGGAGGTGACCCCAATAGTTCAACTGCATGACCTGAAAAGACGAAGGGAAATGTGACAGAAAATGGAGATAAAGGACATTAACTAAAATTAATAACATAAGCTGGCAAGCAGGTAAAGATATGAGTCATTCAAAAGCATAGCTGCACAGGTGGACAGACAACCATTGGTCAGACCCCTGAAGCCATGGGGCTGAAGCAATTAAATTAAGTAATTAAAACGTAAGCCGGACCTGATGGCATATGAAGCGACTTGAATGATTGGATTGGCTAGAAGGTGGCCTAAGGAACATCACTGCCGACAGGTGTTAAAAATATAGACATTAGTAATCCGAAGCACGTGCGTACATAAAACACTAACCACCGCGAACCATAAACGTAAACATGAAATGCCTGAGGCATTGCAAGTTCGCTAAGAGAAGTCTCATATCGTGACAAACAAATGAACAGCTTGTGAAAACATGGCAGGAAACGTACTCCTATCGGCCCACTGACCTCCGCTGAGGAGCTGTTTGGTGAACTGGGGCAGGAGACCAATCTGAGTGAATACAAACCAGAAGTAAAAGGAGACCAGTCTGAGTGATTACGAACCAGGATTAAACAGAAAGTAGGCCTATGGAATGTGACAGACCACTGAGGAAGGGAACGTAAGCCTGAAAAGAACGCAGTTATGTTTGTCAGGAGAGAGGTACCAGAGCGGTGGGTGCAGACTGCCCCGGTGAGATTGAGCAAAACCATGATGTAGCAATAAACAGGAGAATGCAGCTTTGAGTGGGAGCAGAGTACAACACATGATGTAACAACAAATGGGTGAATGCAGCTTTGGATGTGAGTGGTACCTAAAAACATGGTATGGGAGCTCAGAGTGCAGCTCTGAGTATGGGTAGCACATGAAAAGCATGGTATAAAGCAGACGTGTAAATACAACCTGAAAGCGAGCAGAGTATTGACGTGATGCGAAAGCAGACATGTGGACGCAGCTCTAGTAGTGAAAGGAGTATAGGACAAGATGTGAAAAGCAGACATGCGGACGCAGCTTTGGATGTGAACGAAATATTAACTTGATGTGACCGCAGACATGGAAAGTGGCTTTGGTGAGTGGGGTATACGACCTGGTGTAGCAGTAGAAGTGTGAACACAACTTTGGGTATAAGCAGAGCATGAAAATTGGTATAACCGCAGCTCTGGTTGTGAGTGGAGCAAGGTGGGAACACCAGGGTGGTGCGTCCAGAGCATGAAAACGGAGTAACAGTAGCAGCTATGGCTGTAAGCAGAGTATACAACATGTAATAACAGGCATGTAATACGGATCCGGCTGTCGGCTGGGGACGGAATGAGATGTAACAGCCAACAGGTGAGTGCAGCTTGAATGTGAGACCAATCTGAGTGAATACGAACCAAGAGTAGAAAAGTGCAGTACAGTGAAGACGTGCGGATGCAGCATAAGACATTAAATAAAAGCCGAAAGTGTAAATGCCGCTCAGGATAACAGCGGAGCATGAAAGTATGAGATTGTGGATAAGCTCTGCCTGTATATGTATGTTTAAATTGTACTGGAGCTGTCATTTGGCATTTCGGGCACTAGAGGCCGCTGTTTTGCAGCACAGTCAGCATGCTTCTGGGTGAACCAGTAAGTGTTGATCTGACATGGTGGAAGGATTGTGCTGTGAGGGGCTGAATCCGATTCCATCCTGGCTTGCAGATGTCCGGCAGTGAATGGACTCTCAAAGGAAGGAGAGCATCTGCTGTCCCCTGTCAGGATCCAGCGCTTTGAAAGAGAGGTTGTCCCAGGAAGACCAGTTCCAGTGTATGGACAGAAAACCTTAGCATCAAGCAAGGCCGCATGGTTGCTGAGAGCTTGGTGGCCATCCTGGGTAAGCGGCATCCTAGGGCCCAGAACGGATGCAGGTCAGTACACCTGATTACCAATTGTACTTCACTGTTTGGCGCCTAAAGTAACGAGAGACTAGCCTAGGCCTTGTATTAGCTAGTTAGATAGGGTTATAGCTTTGTTAGGCCTTACTGTACTGGACTGCAGCGCAGTAATTGACTTGCAGGCTCTGCTGCGTCTGCCACCGGTTAGGTGTGTCTTCTATAGCGGCACAGTGCGACTTGTAGGCTCAGCTGTGTACGCCAGCAGGCTAGGCCTGTCCGTCGGACAGGGACGGTGACTGTGGGCCTGGGGTATTACTGTTTGTACTTGTGTTAATACTGTTTCCAAAGTAAAGTTTATATTCTTGCATATTAAGCTGGTGTCAGTGTTGCTTCCATGTCTGTGACTTTGCTGTATCCTGGGGAGCCCACCCCGGTACACGGCTTACGAAAGTGAAATACATGAAGTTTAAAGATGGTGGTAGCGGGGGGAAAAGGGGGGGGGGAGACACATGGCAAGGAACAGCTACAGCAAGAGGCCTAAACAATAAACGCTGCGTCCGATCTCCAAACATAACGTCACGTGCAGCCGGGGTAACTCTTACTTCAGCCGGATTGCTGTAAAGAAACTTTTCATACGAGACGAACGAAGCAAAGTGAAACTTGTAAGATTTATAGGAACCAACTCTTATTACCAACAACCAAAAATGAAAAGCAAATGGAAGTATTTAGGCCCAAACGAGCAAACCTGAGGTAGCAGATTCTGAGGCAAAGCCTCCCGTTCGCTAGCAAAGTCGGATCCGACCGGCCTGGAGAGACGGCCCCGGCCCAACCTACTTACGTAGTATGACACGTGCATGCTACGGTAGCAGAGAGCAAAATAACAAGCTCTATTCTGGCTCCATGCTGCAAAGAAAGACTCCTACCACCAGAGAACCTAGTGTGCTAATGACACCCAGCAGCAGCTGTGCACCTGAAAACACACACCTGTGAGTGAGGGTGTGGCTCGTATATGAAGAGCCTCCGCCCCTCCCACAAATGCAGGCTGACTAATCAGCCTTACCAACTTGTCGGAAAATCTAAAAATCATTTTAAATCTCTATTCTCTTCTTCTCATTCAGGGCTTCCAATATAAGGAGGCTTCTCTGGTGTCAGGGTTTTATGGGTGGACCTGGCGTGTGATTGGTTGATTAATTTAGTTTTTAATTAAGCTTGTTAACCTGTCTCTTCTGGTTGTACCTAGGGGAATAAAACCCATATGTATTTGTGCTGCCGTAGGACGTCCAGGAAAGTAGTTATATTCTTGTACATAAGGGGTAGTATTATAGTAGTCATTTTCCTGTACATTGGGTGTACTATTCCAGCAGTTATATTTTTGTACTATTTTGTACTATAGTAGTTGCACTCATGTACATTAGGGGCAGTATTATATCACATTCCTGATCAAAAGAACTTTTGCTTGTGCTTTGGTATTCTTCCTTAGTTTACATAGCATGTCTGTATCAGTCTACTGGCACACCCTTATTTCTCATCTTTAGAAATATCTCTGGCAATTTAGGAACAGCTTTTGGTATGATTAGTAAGCAATTAGCATTCTTTACAACATGGATGTTAACTGAGCATTGAGATGCGATCAAATCAACAATTCTCCATTATGAAGTCACCCAATTAAAATATATTAAAGAGGTTTTAGCATTACAAGGTCCTTATTCGTTACTATAATGTCTGCTGAAGTTGCGTATCTAAGCTAATTATGTGTAATACTGTCCGCCAAGTTAGTGTATCTTAGTATCTCATGTGATACTCTCTTCTGAGCCAGAGTACCTAAAAGCCTAACATGTGTGATGCTGCCTGCTGGATCAAGGTATCTAAGCCTATCATAAGTGATACTGTCTGCTGAGCTGTGTATCTAATCCTCTATCTCAGCTGTATCTCAGCTTTTCATGTGTGATGTTTGCTAAGCAGTGTACCTAAGTCTATCGTGTGATACTTTTTGTTGAGCAGTGTACCTACAGTAAGTGTATCATGTGTGATACTTTCTGCTGAGCAGTGCATATAAGGACCCTTTTACACTGGCCAACAATGGGGCCAATGATCAGGAATGAACGTTCGGTAAGGGGTAAGACTGCTCCGATCATGCGACAAATGAGCAAAATGCTTGTTTATCGGATGATCGCATCTTTAATGCAGCAGCTAAAATCACAGTTTGTCCGTAATATGCACAGCAATTGGTGGACAAATAATTGTAATAATGAATGTTCTCCTTCCATTACCTATGCACCGGGCTACATGAAAGGCCCTTTAAATGACCTCATTTTTTTTATTGCCCAGCCTTGGCCCATGTAAAAGGACCCTAATTCAGCCAATCATGTCTATCTATCTAAAATGTATGGCCACCGTCAAGTTGATGTTTCCCACTATACAGCTAAAACACAGAATGGTATAGTTAATTCCATTATTCCATACAACAGTATGCACTTTTTTTTAAATAATAGAATCCTATGGTTGCCAGAAGCCACTGCATGGCATCTGTCACAGGCATCCAGTGAATGTACGCGTCCTGCTCCAATTCTTATTACCGTATTTTTCGCCCTATAAGACGCACTCCCCCCCAAAGTGGGGGAAAAATAGCACTGCGTATTATGGGGTGAATGCTGCAAATTACACTGATACACCGGGGAGGGAGGAGGGGCTGGGGTCCGGCATCTTGTTTTTTAATGGCAGCGGGGCCCGATGCAGTCACTGTATTGTATTACACCGGGCCCCGCTCGCTGTAGTAATCATATAGGCAATGTTTTTTTTAAATCAAGTCGTTTTTATTAAAGTTTTTCGGATAAGTACATTTATAAATCCAGCATGTGTACATTTAAGTAAACAAGTACATACCCAATTTGGGTGCATTAATAAGCAATCTTTGAACATACAAGAATGAAGAACCCTCTCCCCCCTCCCCCCCAACCTGAACCATGCCATATTGTCATCTACCTGTGATGTTATGTCCCCTGTTTCTACTATATCATGACTTTTAATAAAGTTATAGTATTTTGCTTCCCTTCAACATTATCTAGCATTTTGCCCCAATTGTATAGACAGGAGACGTCCAGAGGGTAGTCCTGATGTTCGCATCCATGGTCCTCATATAGACTCAAACTTCTTAATCGTTCCTCTTTTAAGATACACACCCCTTTCTAATCCAATTATTACATTCATGCGTGCAATATATTACTCTTTGGCCGGTACTGTAGTGCTTATCTAATACTTGGCTAATAATTCCCTAGCTTGATACAGTCATCTGCTAATGCCAATATTAAGATCTGTTGTGGAATCCCCTTGTAATAGGCCCAACACACATATCAGTGGTTCGGCTGGGAGTCTGATCCAGAATACCTCAAAAATAATGTCTAATACTACATTCCAAAAAGGACCTATGGCAGTGCACTCCCAAAACATGTGTAGTATATGTGCCCCAGGAATATTGCATTTAGGGCAGTTAGATGTGTCACGTACACCTATCTTATGTAGGAACTCTACCCTATGTATCAGGTATAGTTGTGAAAGTCTGTGTGTCTCGCACAGTGATAGCAAAGGGGCTCTTAGACAATATTTTAGACCAGTGTACATCGTCTAGGGGGCCAACCTCTCGGGACCATTTTTCCCTAACATTCAAAGGAAAGTGGTCTTGATAAAATGAGAGTAACAACTTGTAAAATCCTGAGATCACTCCTTTGTTGTCACCTCCTTTCCTGATTTGTTCTGCTAACATAGATGCCTGTATAGTCATATAGTCATTGTCCTACCCTGCACTGTCAAGGCATGGCGTAATTGTAGATATTGATAAAAGTTTGTGTTGGTAAGTTTAAATTCTTGGACACAAATATAACGTGGCTCACCCGTGTCTGTTAGTGTGGTCAAGGTGCTCTGTTTTGAGGATGTTTCACCTGATCATCCAATATAATAATTGCGTAATAAAAATAAAAATAAAACAGGCACTCAACAACTGGTATGGCTATAGTAGAATATTTATATAGTAAAATGTGCAGTAAAATATCACATAAAAATTATAAAACATATAAAATATAGCATAATAATGAATGCACTGAGCTTAGTTTAGCTTGTCTGTGGTTGACAAATGCTGTTGGGGTTCAGAAAATTGCTTACATCAATAAATGAATTGTGATATTATTAAGTGAGAATTAGTGAAATATTGATAATAATATTAGAAAAAATAAGAAAAAATATGAAAATATTATAATGATAATAATAGTCTTTGTGAGAAAAAGAAGAGATAATGGTGATGAACTGTGTCCATATAAAATTGTTGTAGCAACTTGTTGATTTCCCTACATCAATTTAAAGAGGACCTTTCACTACTCTACAAACTAAAAATGAACTATACATGTGGGCAGAGCGGCGCCCAGGGGTCCTCCTGCACTTACTAGTAAGTCTGGGCGCCGCTCCGTTCGCCCGGTATAGGCTCCGGTGTCTGCGCTCCCTCTGACTGATTTCTTGTAGGAGGCGTGTCCCTTGCTGCACTGCTGGCCAATCGCAGCGCACAGCTCATAGCCAGGCTATGAGCTGTGCGCTGCGATTGGCCAGCAGTGCAGCAAGGGACACGCCTCCTACAAGAAATCAGTCAGAGGGAGCGCAGACACCGGAGCCTATACCGGGCGAACGGAGCGGCGCCCAGGCATACTAGTAAGTGCAGGGGACCCCTGGGCGCCGCTCTGCCCACAGGTATAGTTCGTTTTTAGTTTGTAGAGTAGTGAAAGGTCCTCTTTAAGTCCAGTATTTGGTAACACTGCTGTAGCAGAGTGAAGATACAAATGTAGCAGCACACAGAGTCCGCACTCCAAGTACAAGGATATAGGTAATATTCGGGTTATTTGAATGGGGCGTCCCCCTCACTGTAAACCCTCTTACCTTGACTTTCAGAATGCTTGTCGCTGTGTATAAGGTTGTGACGAAACCAACCTCGCCACGGTGTTTTGGAGGGGGCTGGTTGCTAGCCTCTTGCCTCAGGATTATGGCCCATACTAACTTTAAAGAAAACAGGCCGGCCGCACAGCTTAAATCTGTCTTTGGAATTGTGTTTTATGTTATTATGCGTTCGGTTAAATTGTATGTTATGTGAGGGCACCCAGATAGCTAATATTATTGTATTCGTGTATTCTGAGTGCCATTCACCTAATGATATGCACTCAGACTTGAGCTATCTGGGGATATGTTAAATGTCTGTGTTTGCTGGGAGGGTGTGCCATTGTGTGTTTGGGTGGTGATTCCTGTCCTGTTGTCTCCACGTGTGTATTGGTGTTTTCCCTTTGTCCTGAGACATAATTGGATTGCTCCTCGGGTGTCGCCAGGCAGAGAGGAGGAAACCATGATGCATTGTGGGGATGTGCTGTGTCTGTGTATCCTGAATTTCTGCATATCTGTCCTGTGTCGCAGTCTCCATTCTGGTCCCCTAAGGGCGTGGCCACCAGATGGGGACCTGCATAAATACGGGGCGGGTAGCCCTCAATAAAGTGTTCCTGTTTTATCCTTCATCATGCTGAGACTGGTGTTTAGATAACTGATCAAACTGGGGGATTGCTATACGCTGAAGATTTGCTATACTCCCCTGGCATAACTACTAGCTCTTGTAAGAGCTGTTCCTGCTCTCTGGCTGTAGGAGAGGTTCACCCACTGGAGCCTGGAGCCTTGTCGTAGGTCCAGCATGGGTGGAGGACGGTGAGACCCCAACCAAGCTACGGCGGTTCGTGGGGTCTGCAGGGCGTACAGTGTCAAGTGGAGTGCTTGGAGTCCTCGGAAAGCACTAGGAGCATCTATCGACGGAGGTACCCGGTCGGGGTGCTAGGAGATCCGTTACAAAGGTACTTTGTAGCACTCAGTTATAGAGCTTTTAAACTTCCCGCTTGTTGTTCTCCGGTCTCGGCGTTACCACGTGATGTTGATACGTGTCACCTTCCAGGAAGCAGCCAGGATCCCTGCATGCTGCTTCCTGGAAGGTGACACGTATCAACATCACGTGGTAACGCAGAGACCGGAGAACAACAAGCGGGAAGTTTAAAAGCTCTATAACTGAGTGCTACAAAGTACCTTATACACAGCGACAAGCATTCTGAAAGTCAAGGTAAGAGGGTTTACAGTGAGGGGGACGCCCCATTCAAATAACCCGAATATTACCTATATCCTTGTACATGGAGTGCGGACTCTGTGTGCTGCTACATTTGTATCTTCACTCTGCTACAGCAGTGTTACCAAATACTGGACTTAAATTGATGTAGGGAAATCAACAAGTTGCTACAACAATTTTATATGGACACAGTTCATCACCATTATCTCTTCTTTTTCTCACAAAGACTATTATTATCATTATAATATTTTCATATTTTTTCTTATTTTTTCTAATATTATTATCAATATTTCACTAATTCTCACTTAATAATATCACAATTCATTTATTGATGTAAGCAATTTTCTGAACCCCAACAGCATTTGTCAACCACAGACAAGCTAAACTAAGCTCAGTGCATTCATTATTATGCTATATTTTATATGTTTTATAAGTTTAAATTCTTCCTTTAATTGTTCAAAACTTTTGAGATTTCCATTTGTATAAAGTTGCGACACCCAATAAAGCCCCCTTTTCTCCCAACTACCAAAGCCTTCCAACTTAATCAGTTCCGGGATGCTTGAATTGTTCCATAAAGGAGTAAGGGCGCTACACCCCGAAAGTTTGGTAATTTCTTTCAGTTTTTTCCATACCTTGCAGAGAAGGGCAACACTCGGGATAGATTCTGGGGGGCGGACAACAGAACCAAGCTCTAATATATATCCTGGTGGTCTCCCTCCCATCAAATAAGATATTAGCACACTAATGGAGTCTGAGGTACCCATAATACTACAGAATTAGCACTGCTGAGCCTGTGCCTCTGTAAGGTCTCTAAGCGAATTCTTGGGGACTGTTTATTCCATATAAGGGCCCGAAATAGTCCCTGTATTTTGTAGAAGTGTCTCATTGGTATCCACACTGGGCTATTATGCAAAATGTATAGAAATTGTGGCATCAGCACCATTTTAACTAAGTTAGCCCTTCCAATAACAGATAGTGGCAGCTTACACTAACTATTTACCTTTTGGGCACTACTGTTCAATAGTGATGAGCGGGAGGTGCCATATTCGATTTCACGAATATTCGATTGAATATTCGTTATATATTCGTCGAAATTGAACATTCGTCATTATTCTATTTATCGCGAATAATATGCGATTTAATTATTCACGTATTGCGATTATTATTTTTTTACTGTATAAGGCAACTTTCCTATTGGTTGGCTTTGGCTATTGGCTAATATGTGTATTTTACGAATATTCGCTATATTGCTATATATTCTTGTTTTAGAATATGATGAATATTCAAAAAAACTAAGTTATAGCAATATAGCGAATATTCGTAAAATGCACATATAGACTGAAATTTAGCTAATATAGTGATATCATCTTTTTTTTATAGTCAAATTTTTTTTTTTACTATGAACTTCAGATTTGAAAAAAAATTACACTCTTAAAAAAAATACTATAGCACTATATTAGCTAAATTGCAGTCTATATGTGTATTTTACGAATATTCGCTATATTGCTATAACTTTGTTTTTTAGAATATGACGAATATCCAAAAAAACGAAGTTATAGCAATATAGCGAATATATTCGTTATTTAGAGTAAATCTTTTTTATTGGTATTTTCAATGATTGGCCAAGTAAGCCATAATTTGCAAAATTAGAAAAAGTAACCATATACGCCTATACAATAGGCTTGCTGAAAAAACATTCAAATACATCAATGGTTTGCAGTTTACGCAATAGTATAAGAGCATGGTCCTCAACATTCGGACCTTAATATAAAATATAAAGGGTAGAAGGGGGTGAGGGAAGACCAGGAAGGAAAGAGGGGGGGAGTGAGGCAGTCTAATCTCAGTTCGTCCTGATTCAAAGGGCCCTTCTATCTTGTTCATATTGCTATATTCGTTATTTAAAATATTCGTCTTTTTTTTTCAATCTGTACTGTTATTCCACTTTGGCATACTCCTCCCCAACAAGCGTCCCCGTCACCATGGGAACGCCTGTGGGTTAGAATATACCATCGGATCTGAGTTTTCACGATCTCAGGGAAAACTCTGATCCAATGGTATTTTCTAACCCACAGGCGTTCCCATGGTGACGGGGACGCTTGTTGGGGAGGAGTATGCGAGCAACTGTACAGATTGAGAAAAAAAAGGTGAATATTCTAAATAACGAATATATTTCCTATATTGCTATATGTTCGTTTTCTTTAGAATATTGGTCATTTTTTTTCCATATGAAAACATGATTCCTTCTTGCTTAAGTTGCTTGTAGGCCAATGACTCATTGATCCACAAGAAAGAAGCAGGGAGGAATCATGTTTTCAGATGTTAAAAAATTACGAATATTCGATATAGCAAATATATAGCACTATATTCAAAATATTCGTGAATTAGCAAAGTTGCGATATTCGTGATTAATATTCGCTATTCAAATATTCATGCTCAACTCTACTGCTTATATACAAGTGAAGGAATGCCCCTAGCAGAACGCGCACTGCATCCACGGCTAGAAATACTGCGTCGTCCGACTCTGCTGTCTAGAAAGACGTGAATTTGTAAATTAAAAAATATAAAAATAATTTCCCTGAAAACAAAATTTTATTCACTTGGCATCTCCAGTCCAGCTCTGCCTCATCAGTGAATATACAATAAAACAAATGATCAACGGGAAATATTTGTAAAACCATTAAGGAATATAAAGCAATCAGCCCTCCCCTTTCTAAAAAACTAAAACTAAAAAAAAAAATCACCCTGGGTGGCAGGTTGGGCACGATTTTGCAATATATCATTATTGTTTTCATATATTTTACTCAAAATAACATAGAAAAAGGTATGTAGTTACATGGAAACCATCACCAAGGAGGCCCGCTGCTGCAGACAGATTATGGACATTTTTGTTTTTCACTATTGCTCGCTTTAAGGCCTCGTTCACACTTCAGTGTTTAGTCAGTGATTTCCATCAGTGATTTGTGAGCCAAAACCAGGTGCAGCTCTAAACATAGAACAGGAGCAGATCTTTCCCGTCTACCTCATGTCTGTGGAGGCTCCACTTCTGGTTTTGGCTCACAAATCACTGATGGAAATCACTGACCAAACACTGAAGTGTGAACTAGGCCTAAGGGTAAGACCACGAGCCATGGTTGAGCCATGGTTGCAACGTACTGTAGCTTTGCAAGCCACACTGGGCTCCAATTAACTAATTAGGACCACACTGTTTAGGGCACTTTCACACTTGCGTTTTTCTTTTCCGGCATAGAGTTCCGTCACAGGGGCTCTATACCGGAAAATAACTGATCTGTTTTATCCCCATGCATTCTGAATGGAGAGTAATCCGTTCAGTTTGCATCAGGATGTCTTCAGTTCAGTCGTTTTGACTGATCAGGCAAAAGAGAAAACCGCAGCATGCTACGGTTTTCTCTCTGGAGAAAAAAACTGAAGACTTGCCTGAACGCCGGACTCGGCATTTTTTCCCATAGGAATGTATTAGCGCCGGATCCGGCATTCAGAATACCGGAATGCCGGATCCGGCGTTCCGGCATGCGCATGCGCAAATCGGTAAAAATGAGAAAAAATGTACAAGACGGATCCGTCGGTCCACATGACAAGCGGAGAGACGGATCCATCCTTGCAATGCATTTGTGAGACAGATCCGCATCCGATCCGTCTCACAAATGCTTTCAGTCAGCGGCAGATCGGCGGATCCAGCGGCCAGTTCTGCCGCAAGTGTGAAAGTAGCTAGTCACGCTGCATTGTAAATAGCTGCAGGACACCTGCAATACCACGGGACCATTAACAATGCAGACCAACTAAACAGTGCAGTCCTAATAAGGCTACTTTAACACCAGTGTTTTCCCTTCACAGGGTCTCAATAGCGAAGGAAAACGCTTCAGTTTTGACCCTATTCATTGTCAATGGGGAAATAACTGAACTGAAGGGAACGGAGTGCACCAGAATGCATGCCATTCCAATTCATTGCATTCCCATGATGCACACAAAAGCGCTGCAAGCAGCGTTTTTTAGTGCGTCCTGGGATGTGGAGTAAGACTGATCTGTCATGACTCACAATGTAAACGGACTCAAAAGAAAACGGATCCGTCCCCCATTGACTTACAATGGTTTTAGAGACGGATCCGTCTTGGCTATTTTAGAGATAATACAACCGGATCAGTTGATAACGGATGCAGACGGTTATATTATCCTAACAGAAGCTTTTTATTCTGATCGATGACGAATCCGGCAAAAACGCTGGTGTGAGAGTAGCCTTAGTTATGGCTTGTTCTGTGTCACATGGCAACCACAGCCCCGTCTGACCAGTTGATAATTTAACACCTGATGTTAATTAACTGGTGGATATCCAAATCGTCTGAACAATATAGGAATACATCATTTGTGTACTGGGTGCATGGTCATGGAGTTAATGAAACAATCAGTTCCATACCCCATTCACATGGGAAATAAAATAGTAACAGATCTGTCACCAGCAGCTTGTTGACTGTTTCCAGTTAGCAACAAGAGGATAAATGATGTCCACAACAAATGCAGCCAGTATTACAGTTCCACTCAAAATCCCCAGTACACTAAACAACATGTCTACCTGCACATCCCCTGCAACCTTGTCATTGCCTATCTAGGCATACTAGCCATTCAGGTCAGAGTAAAACCCCCGCAGCAGCTATAAAGGTGGCCATTTTGGCTTTCACCCATCTTGTGCTGGAGTTAGGGGCTATGAACATTAGAGTTAGAAGAAGGAGATTAATAAAATGACTGAATTTACTAGTGACTTTTGGAGCGAATGGTCTAATAACTCGGAGCTTTCTGGTTACAGCGCACACTCCTCAGCTTTGCGGTCCTACAAGGATCCCCTGGAAATATTAGAAATGTCATATATGAGAGGAGTAGGCTCATGGATCAGCCTGATGGCCACATTCCTGTGAATTTGCCAGATTCTCCATTTCTGCTGTGTCTTGGAGAACATCACTCTTCAGCTTCCTATTGAAGATGTGTTTCCTAGTAAGCTGCGGACTTTGGAGTAAGCTCCGAGTAAGATGAAAACCAGTTTGCATCCTATTTGCACCTGCTGTGAACGGTGCCCTGAATTTGACAGGCAGCCTGTGAAAATATCCCAGACTGCAATGGTATTCCATTGCAGTCTATGGGACAAGCAGTTAGAAGATCGCATGTTGAAGTCCCCTAAAGGGACTAAAAAGTACAGTAAAACAAAATTGTAAAAAGTTTTTAAAGAAAAAATTAAAAATTGAAATCATCCCCACTTTCAAAACACTGACCAAAAATATAAACACTTTCGGTTTTTCTCCCATTTTGCATGAGCTGAACTGATCTGAAACATTTTCTACATACACAAAAGACCCATTACTCTCAAATATTGTTCACAAATCTGTCTAAATCTGTGTTAGTGAGCACTTCTTCTTTGCCGAGATAATCCATCCCACCTCACAGGTGTGGCATATTAAGGTACGGATTAGACAGCATGAATATTGCACAGGTGTGCCTTAGACTGCCCACAATAAAAGACCACTCTGAAATGTGCAGGAATGTCTACCAGAGCTGTTGCCCGTGCAATGAATGTTCATTGCTCTACTATAAGCCGTCTCCAAAGGCGTTTCACAGAATTTGGCAGTACATACAACCGGCTCACAACCACAGACCATGTGTAACCACACCAGACCAGGACCTCCACATCCAGCATGTTCACCTCTATGATCGTCTGAGACCAGCCACCCGGACAGCTGTAGCAACAATTGGTTTGCATAAACAAAGAATTTCTGCACAAACTATCAGAAACCGTCTCAGGGAAGCTCATCTGCATGCTCGTCGTCCTCTTCGGGGTCTGGACCTGACTACAGTTCGTCGTCGTAACCGAATTGAGTGGGCAAATGCTCACATTCAATGGCGTCTGGCATGTTGGAGAGGCGTTCTGTTCATGGATGATTCCTGGTTTTCACTGTTCAGGGCAGATGGCAGACAGCGTGTGTGGCATTGTGTGGGTGAGCAGTTGGCTGACGTCAAGGTTGTGGATCGAGTGGCCCATGGTGGTGGTGGGGTTATCTTTTGGCAGGCGTATGTTATGGACAACGACCACAGCTGCATTTTATTGATGGCATCTTGAATGCACAGAGATATCTTGACGAGATACTGAGACCCACTGTTGTGCCATTCATCCACGACCATCACCTCATGTTGCAGCATGATAATGCACAGCCCCATATTGCAAGGATCTGTACACAATTCCTGGAAACTGAAAACATCCCAGTTCTTGCATGGCCAGCATACTCACCAGACACATCACCCATTGAGCATGTTTGGGATGCTCTGGATCGGCGTATACGACAGCGTGTTCCAGTTCCTGCCAATATTCTGCAACTTTGCACAGCTATTGAAGAGGAGTGGACCAACATTCCACAGGCCACAATCAACAACCTGATGTACTCTATGTGACGGAGATGTGTTGTACTGCGTGAGGCAAATGGTGGCACACCAAATTCTGACTGGTATTCTGATCCCTACTCCTCTTCCCCCCAGTAAGGCAAAACTATGCACATTTCAGAGTGGTCTTTATTGTGGGCAGTCTAAGGCACACCTGTGCAAGACTGCTGGTATCCAGGAAAACAGGGGAAGGGGTACCACCTTTAACTCACCCTTGGTCCCTTTACCCCACCTTGACCCATAACAAAAGACACTGACAACTGTGTCACTTTATTGCTGGGTGGTGATCGGCCACAGCTTCTTTATTAAAGCGGCAAACCTTAATAAACCATATTATCGGAGCGGTATGCCAAAGGCAGGACTCCCAGCGGGCAAGTTAAACCGTAATCATCAGAGTGGCCTGCCAACCGCTGGACTCCCAGCGGGCAGTTACGCCATCTGCTACCACCATATCTCCGCTGTACTCAAATGCCGCAAGCTGTGACTTCATAAACTCGACCAGAATTCGCAGCTCTCAAAAGCTGTAATCATTGGAGCAATATCCAAAACCCCTGGACTCCCAGCGGTTGCTCTGAAGAATAGAAAAAAACAAAAACAGAATAACCAAGTATCCATAACTGCTCAGAACCGTGCACCTCGACCCGCCTCCCAAGAATAACCGCAAAGCGAGGGAGGGAGGGCCAATCTGCTTCCACTTGCAAGAGGAAGTGACCAGAACAGAGAGGAGGTATATGTGACCTTCAGGATTTCCTGTACCGCCCCCATCCTGTCTAAGGAGGATCCTCAGTAAATTAACCCTTAATGACCCTAATCTGCAACCTAGTTAACCATTACTAAGACGGGGCCAGCTCCCTAAACGCCCCTAAGGGGAAAAGGAGGGATGGGGGAGGACCATCAGTCCCTAAGCACCCTCCCTATACAGTCGGGCGCTTGCCATATTCATGCTGTCTAATCAGCACCTTGATATGCCACACCTGTGAGGTGGGATGGATTATCTCGGCAAAGGAGAAGTGCTCACTAACACAGATTTAGACAGATTTGTGAACAATATTTGAGAGTAATGGGTCTTTTTTGTATGTAGAAAATGTTTCAGATCTTTGAGTTCAGCTCATGCAAAATAGGAGCAAAACTGAAAGTGTTTATATTTTTGGTCAGTGTAAAACAATAAACTTTGTTCTTCAGTCTCTGCATTGGTGGCAGTGGGCAGTGCGCCCCCCCTCCCTCCCTCCCTCCCCAGTATTAATCATTGGTGGCAGTGGCCACAGGGTCCCCCTCTCCCCCATCATTGGTGGCAGTGGCCACAGGGTCCCCCTCCTCCCCCCTATCATTGGTGGCAGTGGTCAGTTCTGATCGGAGTCCCTGCAGTGTAATGCTGGGGCTCCGATCGGTTACCATGGCAGCCAGGACGCTACTGAAGTCCTGGCTGCCATGGTATGTTAGTGAGCAGCATTATACTCACGTGCGCCATGGCCGCCGGGCGCTCCTTCTTCTGTCTGTGCGGCGCATTGCTAATGCTTATAGCATTAGAAATGCGCCGCACAGACCTATGAGAAGAAGGAGCGCCCGGCGGCCACGGCGCACGTGAGTATAATGCTGCTTACTAACATACCATGGCAGCCAGGACTTCAGTAGAGTCCTGGCTGCCATGGTAACCGATCGTAGCCCCAGCATTACACTGCAGGGACTCCGATCAGAACTGACCACTGCCACCAATGATAGGGGGGAGGAGGGGGACCCTGTGGCCACTGCCACCAATGATGGGGGAGAGGGGGACCCTGTGGCCACTGCCACCAATGATTAATACTGGGGAGGGAGGGAGGGGGGGCGCACTGCCCACTGCCACCAATGCAGAGACTGAAGAACAGTACCGGCACCCGACCTCTGACAGGACGCTGTGATTCATGCAATTAACCCCTCAGGTGCCACACCTGAGGGGTTAATTGCGCGGATCACAGTGTCCTCTCAGAGGTCAGGTGCCGGGAATGCGAGTCACAGAATTCCTTACCCCGGCCAGCAGGTATCAGCAGTGGTATCGGGGACATTTGCACGAGTACAAGTACTCTGCAAATGTCCAGTATCGGTCCCGATACCGATACTGGTATCGGTATCGGGACATCCCTACCGGTAATGTGTCAGCTCCAGGCACCGACGCTGGACACAGTAGAAGTGCCGGATGGGGGGGTTAGGATTACGTGAGGCTGAGGCGCCAGTGGCAGACTGGGCATGCGCTGCGAGGATGAGGAAAAGCAGTGCATGCGCATTTACTCTGTAGGCATGGACGAAGCTCCTCCATGTCGCGTGCAGCAATGGACGAACTGGCTGCATGGCAGAGCGGGGCTCAGGGGGCATGTCATCAGATTGTACAAACCGGATTCCCAAAAAGTTGGGACACTATACAAATCGTGAATAAAAACTGAATGCAATGATGTGGAGGTGCCAACTTCTAATATTTTATTCAGAATAGAACATAAATCACGAAATAAAAGTTTAAACTGAGTAAATGTACCATTTTAAGGGAAAAATATGTTGAATCAGAATTTCATGGTGTCAACAAATCCCCAAAAAGTTTTCACCACTGTGTGGCATCTCCCCTTCTTCTTACAACACTCAACAGACGTCTGGGGACCGAGGAGACCAGTTTCTCAAGTTTAGAAATAGGAATGCTCTCCCATTCTTGTCTAATACAGGCCTCTAACTGTTCAATCGTCTTGGGCCTTCTTTGTTGCACCTTCCTCTTTATGATGCGCCAAATGTTCTCTATAGGTGAAAGATCTGGACTGCAGACTGGCCATTTCAGTACCCGGATCCTTCTCCTACGCAGCCATGATGTTGTGATTGATGCAGAATGTGGTCTGGCATTATCTTGTTGAAAAATGCAGGGTCTTCCCTGAAAGAGATGACGTCTGGATGGGAGCATATGTTGTTCCAGAACCTGAATATATTTTTCTGCATTGATGGTGCCTTTCCAGACATGCAAGCTGCCCATGCCACACGCACTCATGCAACCCCATACGATCAGAGATGCAGGCTTCTGAACTGAGCGTTGATAACAACTTGGGTTGTCCTTGTCCTCTTTGGTCCAGATGACATGGCATCCCAGATTTCCAAAAAGAACTTTGAATCGTGACTCGACTGACCACAGAACAGTCTTCCATTTTGCCACACTCCATTTTAAATGATCCCTGGCCCAGTGAAAACGCCTGAGCTTGTGGATCTTGCTTAGAAATGGCTTCTTCTTTGCACTGTAGAGTTTCAGCTGGCAACGGCGGATGGCACGGTGGATTGTGTTCACTGACAATGGTTTCTGGAAGTATTCCTGAGCCCATTCTGTGATTTCCTTTACAGTAGCATTCCTGTTTGTGGTGCAGTGTCGTTTAAGGGCCCGGAGATCACGGGCATCCAGTATGGTTTTACGGCCTTGACCCTTACGCACAGAGATTGTGCCAGATTCTCTGAATCTTCGGATGATCTTATGCACAGTTGATGATGATAGATGCAAAGTCTTTGCAATTTTTCGCTGGGTAACACCTTTCTGATATTGCTCCACTATCTTTCTGCGCAACATTGTGGGAATTGGTGATCCTCTACCCATCTTGGCTTCTGAGAGACACTGCCACTCTGAGAAGCTCTTTTTATACCCAATCATGTTGCCAATTGACCTAATTAGTGTTAATTGGTCTTCCAGCTCTTCATGATGCTCGAATTTACTTTTTCCAGCCTCTTATTGCTACTTGTCCCAATTTTTGGGGGATTTGTTGACACCGTGAAAATTTGAATCAACGTATTTTTCCTTTAAAATGATACATTTACTCGGATTAAACGTTTGATCTGTCATCTACATTCTATTACAAATAAAATATTGACATTTGCCATCTCCACATCATTGCATTCAGTTTTTATTCACAATTTGTTTAGTGTCCCAACTTTTTTGGAATCCGGTTTGTAGAAAAAACAGGCAGATCTACTTAAAGACATATATTAGGAAAAGTACTTTTTTCCTTCCTCCCACACAGTAGTAGAAAATACATGCAGAGTGGCCAACCCCTTTAAAGTTATGGATCTTGGAAAACAGAGGAAAATACAAAAACGTAAAAATGAAAATGTTTCTGTCTTTAAGGAGTCAATGGTATTGCATTATCAATAATTGCCCAATAAATGTCTAAACCTGAATCAGGAGTAATTTGGATAGGAGAGCAGAGCAGCCACAGGTAACAGCTTCCCTCCTAGGGAACAGACAGAGGGGCAGAGATGACAGCAGGGGTCGTCACCAAGCTTTACTAATTCTGTAGTGATATGGTCTTGTGTGATCTATCATTGAATAACCAAAGACTTAAAAATAAAATAAAATAAATGTATATATACTGTATATATGCACACACTGTATATTCACATATAAGATCTACAATACTGAGTGAGGACCAATCATATCCAGGTAAGTATGATGATGACATCACAGAAGCTAGTGAGGACCAATCACATTTACCCATATAAGCTAGTGAGGACCAATCAAATCCAGGTATATGTGATGATGACATCACAGAAGCGTGTGAGGACCAATCAGATTTAGGCACTGATGACATCATAGAAGCTTGTGACATCACCGAGTTCTGAGCCTAGGAAAACCACTGCCTGACATTACCCGAGCCAGATTATCTGTGCATACAGAGAGAGACAGTCAGACTTTTGCTTGAGCTGAGAAAATCTTTTACTTTGCACCATGGAGATTCGGGGTTTGGCATTCTTGCCTATCCTCTTCACCACATGGTCACTATTAGGCCTTTGCGCAGCAATTACCATCACTTTCACCTTAGGCCATTCAAAATCTTTGTACATCAGGTAAGAGGGGACGGGACGAGGTTCCTGACCGTGCAGTGTAATTATTACTGTCTTGTTATCGGTGTCATTCCGGGGATGTTATTATTACATTATTATCATCACTATTATTATTACTGGATTATAAATTGTACTGGGGAAGTAATGGCTATATAGTGGGGCAGGTAAAAGTACATAAAGTCTCCTCTGCTCTTGATGATGAGACATTTCTGCCACTTGTTTCCCCATTAACATCCAATATTTTGCTTTTTTTCCCAGTGCTACGGGAGCGGAGTTCCCAGAATCGGTGGTCTTCACCGTCGTTTTCATGGTGACTTCCTTTCTAGGTAAGTGGATGCAGTTTCCTATATAGAGATAAGATGATGGAGAGCTCAGCGACTCCAGAGCTGTAATCATTATTTAGCGCTGAGCGGTGGTCATCACTGGTGATTATAATCATCACTGACTTCTGTAGGTTATTACAAATGTGTATAGAAATGATAATGATGAAGTATTGTCTATTTCAGGAGCTGGCGTCGTTTCCGTCCAATACAGGTTCATGATCCTCCATTCTGAACCATCAGAGAAGCAAAATATCATCTGCCAGAAAATCCTATACGCCATGGGATGGCTCGCGTGTATTGCCAATGCCGTGACTGGTGTATGTTCGGTGAGAAATCAGGTTTTATATAAGTATCCAGTAGCACACAGAGGGCTCAGGACAAGTAGTTAGAGAGGGTCAATGCCCGGGGCCACTGAAGTCTATGTATATATACAATATATACTTTGTTTGGACCATTTTAGACTTTATATAATTACACTCCACCTGCGTCCTCTGCTGTTCTCTATTCTCTGATCTTCTTGATGACCTCATTGATGACATTTATATTTCTGTTTATGTTCTAGACGAAGATCAATCCCATAGCTCACAGTATCGGAGCAGGAACTGGCTTTTTCTTCTTTGCCGTTTACAACCTGAGCCAAGCTATATGCCTGTATGAGAAATCCTTCAGCAGTCGTCACGTGTGCCACATAAGATTTGCATCAACCTTGGTGACCATTGTGGCACTGCTGATCTGTATCCTTTTATACCTGGCTGGTACAGTGCAATGTTGTGTGCTGGATACACTGGAGATTATCAGATGTCTAGGACTCCATTGTAGAGCGGATCAGACATGACAGTAAACACTGTAATAATACACTTTTGCTACTTCTCCTTAACACGTTCTTCCAGTTGATTTAGGTTTGACCATGAACCGCCTATGTAACAACGATCACTGTAAAGAGGTGAGTTCATGTCAATATTCACAACCTTGTGTAAAAGTAATAGAGAAACTCTTGAAGGACATGCCATCCTCCCATCTCACTCCATACCAGAGCCATTGGTGAGAAAAGCTGGACACTAACATTCTCTACTCTCTCCCTCTATCTTCTGCAGATCTTCTCTATGATAGGCATGGTAGGCGAGTGGATGGGATTTGTTGGCCTGCTAATATTCCCGATTATGTACTATACAGATTTCCAGGTGAGTAGATGATGTGTGAAAGTCTCATGTGCCCCAGAAACATTTAAGAAAATAATATATTGTATCAATTGTATGATACATGTTCTTTCTTCTTTTTTTTCTCTCAGCATTTGTCATTAATGTTGTCCAGAGAAGGCGTCTCCATCATTCTGAGGCAAAAGACCCAGGACCCAGAAAACCCCCAATAAAATATAAAGTTAAGAACCAGGGGCAGAGCGCCAGGAAGACAACTAAATCGATCTGTACATTGCTGGACAAGGCATTCATCGGACTTTCCGCAGTCAGATATATTCTGCTGCATGAAAAGGCAGATTCCGGGCTCGGTTTCTGTTCTCAAAACTGGACTTGGCATTTACTGGATTTTCCGCAGTCAGATATATTCTGCTGCATTAAGAGGCAGATTCCGGGCTCGGTTTCTGTTCTCAATACCGGACTTGGCATTTACCGGACTTTCCGCAGTCAGATATATTCTGCTGCATTAAGAGGCAGATTCCGGGCTCGGTTTCTGTTCTCAATACCGGACTTGGCATTTATCGGACTTTCTTCAGCTACCTCACATCAAATGTTGGCTTTTTACTCCCTTGCCCAGAGGAGGGGTAGTCCTTCAGCCATGGCTCCTTAGAGGTTTCCTCCACTGGGGGTTTTTCCTCTCCTCAGTGTTGAAGTACGACTCTTTGCAAGAGTCAGGGATTCACAGGGCTATTTCCAATCTACAGCTCTGTTAATAAACAAAGGTCACAAGATGAGGTAGCAAACAATGTGTCTGAGTCTCTTTATTCATCATTGTGAGAAACTTATTGTAACTAATATTACATAATAGGGACTAGTGAACTTCATGGCAGTGAACAGAAAGAGGCTAAATGCTAAATTTCTGGCTATGTCACTGTGACTGCCATCAACAGGATGCTTGAGCTCTTCAAAGAACTTGAGGACAATTTCAAGAGTGAACTATTGCACTCTATAGACATTATGTTCCTGAGAATATACTTGCAAGAAAATATATCACCCAGAGGTTTACGCATTAATATCCCTCCCACTTTCCCAGATGATCCAGCTTTCACTCACGAGTGGAACAGTCATCTGGATCAATGTGCAGCGGGTTTGATTAAAATTATCATGGCAAAAAGAGAAAAAAATCACAGATAAATACACCAAAGATATCGAGAAAAATATATTTTCCCTGCGTAGTTTTTCCCACCACCCTGACCTCTCTGTTATTAATCATAACCTTACCAACAGGCTCTACCTAAACGAACAAAACTTTATAGCTAATAAATCCAACAAATTACAGAGGGACAGAACAGATAAAGAACAAAATAAATACAGAATAATCAAGAATGTCGAGCATGATACCCACCATCAAGCTTGTAACGGGGATAAAGAGGGACAGACCTATATACCGGTTACAGCACACCAGCAAGGACCAGCACAGTATGTCATGCCTTTTCATAGGTAAATGCATTGATATCCAATTCATTCTAGTCAAGATGAATGTTCATTACCTTTAAGAGCCATGCTCGACTATAGTTACAATTTTGTATGTCTTGAGAAGGCCAAAGTAAGGTCACACGAAGGTTTCTACTTTTTAGTGTTATTCTTCTCATAAATGTACCAGTCTGAGAAGAATACTCCTTGTCTACTTAAAAATTTATGACAGGGAGGTAAAGATAAGCTCTATGCAGCTGGTGATAATTACCTATACAATTAGGTATTTATTGATGAAGCTAAATATATAATATGTATGTATTCATTTAATGAGCCTTAGTCCTTAGCATAAGACAATCAGTAGAACATATAATATATATTATATTGTTATATGTTATGAAGACATGTATCCAGTATATTATATATATTTCTCATTAGGAGAATCTTTGTCTCTAAAAGAGTGTCTGTGAAGATGTGTGTTTTGTAACAATTATTCACCTCTTTGGTATGAGAGGAGGTACTGATATCTCTGAGAAAACAAAGCCAGTGAAGTTATTTACGATACACAAATAAACAGTGTGAGAAACATCCAGAGAGACGCCTAGAGGTCTGTCTCTAATTGCTACAAGTGTCAAATCTAATCCCTATAGCCTTGAATTAAAGCTTTTAAGGTCAATTGTATATTATACCTTTATTCAGACTTACAGAAGTTAACCCTTTATACGATGATGCAAATAGCTTACACAGCAGTGCCACCTAGGTATGAGTAGGTGACATTACAACAGTAGCAAAAGTGCATTCTGGGTAAGGTTATGATGTCATTTCTTATCAATGATCACACCCATCCGACAATGATTGGAAAGCTCCAAATTAGGAAGGTGTGTCTAACTGATAAGTTTGTGATCATAAACCATACACAGGGGGGAGAACAGAAAGACAGACAAGAAATAGGAGAGGAGAGAGAAGTGGAGCTCTCTAGAGGGGTCTATCAAGATGAAAGCCATGGTGAGATGTGCTATGATGGACCACCCAGCTTTCCTAGGAGCAGAAGTGAGATTTCTACTAGGACTTGGTAAGAGACACAGAAATTATATTTCATTTTATTAAGACTAATTTGATAGTGTGGGTGACATTATACCATCTAGATTGGCGAATAAATACATTAATTAATTGATCATCTCCATATTGAGATGTAGTTTTAGGATATTGTGAGGCTTCATTCTACCTGCAGAAGAATCAAGACTCATAATCTAGCAAAGCATTAAATAATTGCTTAGATATATATATATATATATATATATATATTGATAGAACATTCTTCGCCAAGCTAAGTGATGGATTCCCACAGGAAAGACTTATTTCAAGTCCTTCCCATTTAAGATATGGTCTAGCAAAGATCCTATATCTCTGTTATTTGTCTTAATAGTCTTACCAAAGTTATATGTGTGAAAATAGTCCAGGATGGGGCGGAAGGATACAGTTATCTCTTCTAAGTTATATCCTTGGATGGATTTGCCCATGCCTGAAGTCATGTGACGTGTAGTTGGTTAGAGGGGGGCGGAATGTATTTAGCATTCCATATTGATGTCTAGGATTAGACATGCCCATCCTGATATCATGAGGTTTTCTCTGAACAAAAGTAATATATATATATGTATAACTTATGTTCCTACTTTGATATCCTAACCTAATAATAGCTTGGTTATAATGTGACAAGTTATTTCCACTCACATGTATTGTTAAGCTTATAATGCTTTATATTAACGCTATATATATTCATTTGCATGTATCATTGTGTTTATTTACTTATATATGTTTATAACCTTGTAATCAATAAATCTGCATATTTTTATAAACCTGTGTATTATTGTATAATGCAGAACTACATGTTTTATCATTAACGTCATCTCACATCAAAAAGAACTTATTTATCTGAGGAAATAGTCGGACTCAGATGTGAATTGTATCAATTAGGTTGTCTACGATTCACCAGGTCATGATTTTAAGAATTTATGACAAATTTTATAAATTTTATTTTTTTATGGTTAATTATTTTTATGACCATAATTAATAATTCTTAATTGAATTATTACCACCCGACAAGTATCATAACACCAGATCGCGGTCCTTTATTAATAACCGCTACAAGAAGAATAACATGTCTTATCCACATAATGGAAAGGGTGAAATCAGGACGGACGCACACCGATCCAATCACATCTCCCAAAAAACCTCTGCTGCATCACCTTACCCTGTGGCTGATCATGCTCCCTCCAGTATTTCTCACCAATCCCACACTTGACACATTCCCAGTTTCCATCAGCAGCGATCGCTCCATAAGGAGCACTTAGATGCCGCTCATCTCCACACTGTGGCACCAAACCATTACGTGCTGCCCAGCATCCCGCCGCCACTCCTGCTTACCACAGCAGCCTCCCCCGATACACACTCCAGCACCCACATACCGTCCTGCATCCAGCCGACACTCCTGTCAATTTCAGCGGCCGGCCAGCCCACACACTCCAGCCATCACATACCGTCCATCAATCTGCAGACATCACTGCCCACCCCAGCAGCCTCCCAGACCACGCAGTCCATTCATTTAGAAAACAACACAAACGATGACTTTATAGAGAAATTTAGGGCTCTAAAAACTAAATATTTTGAATATAAAAACCGACCTCGGGGTCCACCCATTGATCCCCTTACCCATGAACCAGTCAGTTCCCTAGAGGCTTCAAATTATAGTCTCAGCACCGAGCCCTTGGTGCCTCTGCCGGCTTCTATTCCCCCTGTCATTAACCGCATTTTCCCACTCTCACCGATCCCTACCACCTTCATACCTGCACCTTCAATAGATAGTTCCCCCACAGACATTTCCCAACTGTGTAACCTCACCACACACGACACGCCCCCATTGGCGACCAAAGCCAATAATCAGGTCATTATCATTGACAATTCATTATCCGGCTCCTCTGCGCTAGTACCTTTTTTAGGGCATGTCAAAACCACCCCACCTCCTGTCAGTCTTTCACAGCCTCTTCCCCATCCCTCAAACTCCCAATTAGCGACTCACCAGATCACTCAATATTTCAGACCAATCCCTGGAAAAAGAAAACTAGAACACAAGGCTGTAGGGGATGCATCCAAAAAAGGAAAATCGTCCAGACATTAGGGACAACTAAACATAAGTCCACCTCTACCATAAAAATCTTTAATCTCTCTTCTCACACACTCACTCCAACAGAAACTAAGGTGTTAGAGAAGGGTCTATCCTTTTGCCACTTTAATACCATCAATCCCTTCGAGTTGTTTCTAGATATACAAAAATTCAGGCGAAACCTTACAATCAAAAGGCACTTTGAAGTTGAAAATACCTAATTTCCCTCCAAAGGAGATACAATAGAACAACCAACAGAAACGGATCCATGCTCATTTAGACATCAGGATGTTAGACCAAAATCTAATTTTTTTCCCCTTCAAAGTCATGCTATCCCCACTTTTTTTGATCTTATATCTTCCGAGATCAAAACAATGACCGCTATAACAACTAAGTCAAATAGAAAAGACAACCTTAGTATACCAGAAAAAAATGCCCTAAAAAAAAACGCAGATAAAGGGGGTGGGATAGTTATCCAAGATTTTGCGGACTACGAGAAGGAGGCATTAAATATCCTCAATGATACAGTCTATTATGAAAAAATATCAGAAAACCCCTTCCCAGGCATAACTAAAGATCTTATAAAAATAATAAAAGATGCCCATGATAGAAATTATATAAATAAAAAAGAAAAAACTTCCTAATACCAGGAGCCCCCTGCACTCCCTACTTCTATCACCTCCCGAAAATACATAAAAACGGGAAACACCCTCCCGGTAGACCAATTGTGTCGAACACAAAATGTGCCACAAGCAACCTCTCACACTATCTAGACCTTTTCTTGCAACCTTATTGTACGCACACTACACAGTTATCTCCACGATTCCTGTCAGCTAATTCGGGAACTAAAAGACATCACGTGGAAAGATTCATACGCATTCTTCACCATGGACGTCGTAGCTCTTTATTCCAATATCCAACATAATTTGGGCATACAGTGTATAAAAACTGTTCTAGAGGGAGACCCCTCCTTGAAACCACCCCAAGTAGCCTTTATCACAGACAGTTTACGCTTTATTTTAGAGAACAATTTCTTTATCTACAATAGCGTTACATACCATCAATGCAGAGGTACCGCAATGGGGACGAAAGTGGCGCCATTCTACGCAAATCTGTTTATGGGGGAGTTTGAAAAACTACACATCCAAAATACTATACCCCCGGACCCAACAATTAGTCTACTACAAAAGGTACATCGATGATATCTTTATTATATAGGACGGGGACGAAAACACCGCTCTACAATTTTGTAATAAAATAAACAACACAAGCTGGGGAATAAAATTTACCCCTAAATACAGTAGAAGTGAGATCGAATTTCTAGACATCATTATCTCTACCAAAAACAATCAACTGGCTACTCAAACATACTTTAAATCTATTCATACAAATAGTTACATTGATTTCTCAAGTTTCCATAACAAAAAATGGTTAGAAAGCATTCCATATAGTCAATACAAACGGATCCGACGAAACTGTACCCTTGATAGTGACTTTAAAAATCAGGCAAAAATCCTCAAAAAAACGATTTATTGAGAAAGGCTACCCGAGGAAACTTATAAAAAACGCTTATGGTAGAACCACCACTGATACACAGGAAACTTGCCTACAGTCCAAAAACAGACAAGGGACAAACACAGAAATGAATATGAACTTTCTTACACAGTTCAATACATCCAACAACAGTATACGTACAATTTTTTCAAAATACTGGTATATCCTACTTCAGGATCCATACCTTGCAAAACTCTTACCGCCTAAGCCTAGAATGATTTACAGGAGAGCCCCAACATTTAAGAACCTCCTTGCCCCCAGCAAGCCGAAACAACATAATAAAAAAAAGTTTACTGGAGAAGTTTACTGGATGCACCAATTGGATACCCCTGCGCCCCATGGGTTAAATGAAATTAATGAGACCATCTTTTAATATAAACTTTTCTAAAGGACACCCAATATTTGTGTCGCCTGGCATTCAAGAATATGTAATATTTGGGTTTTTTTTTCTTCTTCTCTCCTTTGCAAGGGGCCCATGCAATTGAATAGGGTGGCTTCATTGTTATATTCCTAACACCACCTTTATGTAACAAATATCTGCTTAAGAACACTCTGCTAGCTACATTTGTGAAACTGTGTCTATGATTTACATCCGATACAGCCTCACAAAATAACTATAACATTGTATCACTAGCCACTAACCTTGAATTTTAAATATGTTAACCTTTTGTGGTTGCTCTCTCCCCTATCCTCCCCCACTAGAAATCAGCTATGCATAGAAATTACGGTACAATTGCAAGTGTATGATGAGACATATGGGTGTACATGTGTGTAGATGTGTGTATGTGTATGTGCACATACACATATATATATATATATATATATATTTTTTTTTTTTTTTTTTTTTTTATCAGTCTATCTACAGACATATATATATATATATATATATATATATATAAATTTTATATTTTTATTTAAAAAAAATCTTTTATCCGTTAGCAATATAACTATTAAACTTCATATCATTCCACGTACTTTTTTACTATCATTTACATTATCATTTATTATCCACTAATTATTATTATTTTTTCCATTTTTATCTTTATTTATTATCCTACCACAAATAACCACCATGCTTTACACTTCCTTTTTCTCTCTCTCTCTCTCTCTCTCTCTCTCAAAAAAGTCTTAATACTAGACCAATCCATCTATAACCTTTTTAAAAATATGACCAAATTCAACCACTGTAGCTATATCCATATATAACCATTTTATCTTATTTATTTCCCCTTTTTTTTAAATGAATCAGGTCCACACTATATATCATTTTAAAGGGATCAGTAAGGGACTGAACAAGGGACTGAATACCAGATGACAGCTTTCCACGATCTTAAGACGCTTACTTACCCCTCGCCCTTTCCCCCTCCCCCTGCTCCACCCTCCTTTGGCCTTACGCGCCTTTTTTTGAGTTTAAATAACTGCCACATGTGAATGTGGCTTTATGTTGTATATTGTCCTGATGATGGGGGCTCTCCGCCCCTGAAACGCGTTGACTGGAAAAAAATAAATAAAAAAGTATTGTGTTAACAATACCTACCTGTCTCTGACTCCTGCTGACAGCGCCATCAAAAAGGTTCATTCTATTTCTTCTTCTGCAAACGATGCCATCAACATTTGCTTGCCTCATCAATCACACCTAGAGGTCCCTTGGAAAGACAGAAGATGACAGTCTACCACCTCTAAAACATCTATCACCCACAATACACTTACCAGTGCCATATTACTGTTGGGCCTACCATGCAGCCGGAGTTGCGACCAAGAGTTGCAGCATGTTCTTGGAATAAATTGCGGGTGCTGATGGGTCCTAGGCTATGGACAACTCTACCAGCAGTCTACACCATACTCATCTGTGGAGTCTCCTTATAGCGGATTCTAATATTCAGCTCCTCCATTTCCAATAAACTTGAGTAACAGACTGAGTAACAGAATATGGCTTCCCTCAGCCCTAAGTGCATATAGCAGACCCATATATTACTACTTGTCCTCAACTGAGACAATGCAAACGAGGACTTGTCCTCAACTGAGACAAAGCTCAATTGTCAGCATCTGAGACCAAAATGGCGCAGCCCAGGTGCCAGCCTGCCAACAGGACATATATCACATAATAAACAGCAAATTGCCAAAGGCACAGCAACCGCAAAGAAAAGTGGCCCAGTAAATAAAATTCAGTTCATAAACATATTTTCTAAGGGGATGAGGTTCAGGGTTGCAGCTTCTTTGGCTCAATCATCCCTTGACATATAAATTATGTAGGCTCACACCCTACTTTCCACTGGCCCCTTAACCCCTTAGCGACCAGCCTGTTTTGGGCCTTACTGACCAAGTGTTTTTCTTACTTTTTTCATCTACGCCTTCCAAGAGCTATAACCTTTTTATTTTTCAGTCTATATAGCTGTGTGAGTACTTGTTTTTTTGCGGGACAAGTTTTTAATGGCCCCATTGCAGAGTACAGATAACTTTCTGATTAACTTGTATTAATTCTTTCTGGGAGGGAGATGGGAAAAACAGCAACACTGCCAATGAGTTTTTACGTTATAAATTTAACGGCGTCCATTTTTCGGTATAAATAACATTATTTCTGTATTCTCTGGGTCAGTACGATTACAGCGATTCCAAATACATATGTTTTTTTTTTTTACTTTTATGCAATAAAACCCTTTTATATAAATGGAAAAAAATCATTTTGTATTGTCGCTTTCCAAGACCCATAACTTTTTTATTTATTTTTCGATGGAGTTGTGTGAGGGCTTGATTTTTGCAGGACGACTTGTAGTTTTTATTGAAATCATTTTGGAGTAAATTACGCTTTTTCATCGCTTGTTAATAAGTTTTCTTGGTGGCAACTAAGAATGAATCAGCAATATTGTCATTTGTTTTAATGTGTTCACTATAGGGGATAATTTACATGATATCTTTGTAGTCAAGGTCATAACTGATGCAGCAATACCAAAATTATAGGGAAGATTTTATTTTGCAATACATTTTTTTTCATTGAAAAGCATATTATCACGGACGTTCACGCGACAGGTGGCAGGAGATCGGTGAGACTGGCAACACATGGTTTGATCTGACAGATTTTCATTGGGGATCAATAGGCGTCTGTGTTGTTTCTGGTAATGGCCACACTCCTTGCCTCAGGTGCTGCTAATGTGGTCATTTACCCTTCCTTATTTATTGTTGCTTCTCCCACAATGCTGTGCTGTTAATAGTTTCAGTTTCAGTTGTGGATAGCTGATGTATGGATCTCTGCAGAGTTCCTGGTGCTTCCATTGCTCCTTTCAAGTTCAGTCTTTCCTTTCCCTTTTTGTATTTTTTTGGGGTTCTGTGTGTTGCATTTCCCAATTGTTTGTATTAGGCCTGAAGAAGACTCCTGTTCGTCCTTCCGAAGCGTGACATTATAAACCGCTTATACCGTCATTTTTTGTTTGTGTGCAGCCATGAATCCTATTGCTGCACTGGCAGGTCAGCTGCAAGGGCTGTCTTTGGAGGTAGCTGACCTCCGCACGCCTGTTTCGCAGATGCAGAGACCACAGGCTGCTGATCCTAGTGGTGGTGGTTACCAGGCCTGTCTTGAACCTAAAGTTGCCCTTCCGGACAGATTCTCTGGGGGACGTCATAATTTTATTTTTGTTTAGGGAGGCATACAAACTGTATTTTAGGCTACGTCCACACTCATCTGGGGATGAGAAACAGCGAGTCAGTGTGGTAATTTCCTTGCTTAACAGGAATGAGCAGTCATGGGCTTTTTCTCTGCCGACCGGATCGCAGTCTCTCTGGTCGGTAGATGATTTTTTCGAAGCTTTGGGTCTTATCTATGATGATACAGATCGGACCTCTCTAGCCGAAACCAAGCTGCGCGGTCTTCATCAGGGTGATCGTTCCACTGAGATTTATTGCTCTGAGTTTAGGAGGTGGGCTACGGATATGGAGTGAAACGATTCTGCCCTCCGTAGCCAGTTTTGTCAAGGGTTATCAGAGGCTCTGAAAGACGCCTTGGCCTTTCATGAAACCCCAGTGTCTCTGGAGGCTGCATTGTCTCTGGCTATGTGCATGGATAGACGCCTCAGAGAGATCTAGGGGCCCCCACTGTCAGGACGTACTATCACATGATGTATCGTCCTCCTCTGATACTTTGAGTAAAGCTACTCATGGGTTTATGTCTGGGGACGAACCCATGCAATTAGGGGGAGCTACTCCTGGATCCGCTTTTAAGCATACTGGTAATAGGAAGGGAGTTTGTTTTTTCTGCGGACAAAAGGGACATGTTATTAGAGTATGTCCATGCATTCAAAGGCAAAAAGAAAAAAGAGGGACATTTAATTCCCATCTAACTCTTGGAGGGGTGAGAGGAGAGTCAGAAAATGTGCATTTGTCTTTTACTGGTAGTACCGATTTTCTCCTGGTTGCTGAGGTGGCGCTAGAGTCAAAAATTGTGAGGATTGAGGAGTTTATCAACAGCGGGGCGGGGTGAACCTGATTGATGTTCAGCTTGTCCATATGCACGGGTTGTCACTGAGTGCATTAGAAAAAAAACGCATTCGAAAAAGTGTTTATCTCAAGTGGTGCATGATATCAGATTAAGAGTGGGTGACTGTCATCAAAAATTTATCTCGTGTTTTGTGTTGAAGGGTCTCGCTGCATCGGTGATACTGGGTTTACCGTGGTTAAGCAAGCACAATCCAACCATTGCTTGGCAAGCTAGACAGATTCTGGATTGGGGTGATTATTGCATTGACAATTGCCTGAATACGTCTTTTTCTGTTTTAACTACTAAGACATTACCCTCTTTTATATCTTATTTTGCCGTGTTTTCTGAAAGTGGATGCCAGAATTTATCTCTACATCGGGAATATGATTGTCCTATCAATCTTATTCCTGGAGCTAAATTGCCAAAATCTAGGTTGTATAAGCTTTCTGAACCTGAAAGACTGGCCATGAGAGAGTATATTAACAAGTGTTTTACTAAAGGACAAATAAGACCTTCCAAGTCTCCAGTGGCAGCAGGGTTCTTTTTTGTTAAGAAAAGGACGGAGGTCTTCGGCTATGTCTGGATTTCCGCGAACTCAATTGGATTACTGTCTGTGATCCATACCCTCTTTCTTTGATTCCTGATTTGTTTAACCAGATTATTAGTGCCAAGGTGTTCTCCAAGTTGGACTTAAGGCATATAATCTGGTTAGGATCAAGGAAGGCAGCTTTTAATACTCCTGAGGGGCACTTTGAGAACCTGGTCATGCCTTTTGGGTTGACCAATGCTCCTGCGGTTTTCCAGCATTTTGTGAATGACATTTTTCATTACCTCGTTGGGAGGTTTGTAGTCGTGTATTTGGATGACATACTAATTTATTCTCCAGACCTGGAGATACAGTAAATCAGGATCAAGTTAGACAGGTGTTACAGATCCTAAATTTGTACGTAAAATTAGAGAAGTGTGTTTTCGAATGGATCCAGAGAAAATCCATGCTGTATTGGACTGGGATCGACCCGAAAATCTGAAGGCTCTTAAGTGGGGTTTAGGGTTCACCAACTATTACCGAAAATGTATTTAGAATTATAAAAAAATAGTAAAACCCTTAACTGACATGACTAAAAAAGGGACAGATGTCTCAGTGTGGTCTGATTCTTTGTTGTGAGCCTTTTCTGCAATTAAGGAATGCTTCTCTTCTGCCCCTATATTAGTGCAGCCGGATGTATCACAACCTTTCAGTGTGGAAGTGGACGCGTCCGAGGTGGGAGTAGGAGCAGTTTTATTGCAGGGCCCGTTACCTTGTAAATGGCATCCATGTGCCTTTTTCTCTAGAAAACTCTCTTTCGCAGAGAGAAATTATGATGTGGGTAACAGAGAGTTACTGGCCATTAAGTTGGCTTTTGAGGAATGGCGTCATTGGTTGGAACACGCATCCGATCATGGTATTCGCAGATCACAAAAAGCTGACTTACCTGGAGTTGGCTAAATGACTGAGCATGAGACAAGCCAGATGGTCTTTGTTTTTCACTACATTCAATTTCATCGTCACCTATCGTCCTGGGGTTAAGAACATCAAGGCAGATGCCTTGTCACGTAGTTTTCCTGGAGGTGGTGATTTAGAAAATCTTAGTCCAATACTGTCAGAAGGGGTGGTGATATCCACTCTTTACCCTCACCTAGAGGTGAAGGTGTTAGAGGCCCAGGGAGACTCATCAGATTCTTGTCCCTCTGGGAAACTGTTTGTGCCATCTAAATTGCGTCACAGTGATGTTTGATGAACATCACTGTACGGTTCTTACGGGACACCCTGGGAGTAGATCCACTGCCGACCTCATCTCTCGTAGATTCTGGTGGCAGGGGTTGCGTAAGTATGTTGAGGACTATGTGTCAGCCTGTACTACCTGTGCACATGCTAAAGTGACACATACTCGGCCTTCCGGATTTCTACTTCCATTGCCCATCCCGCCCAGACCATGGACTCACTTATTCATGGGTTTTATCACTGATCTACCTAATTCTTCAGGAAATACAGTTATTCTGGTGGTAGTTGATCTCTTTAGTAAAATAGTGCACTTCACAGCGTTGCCGGGCCTACCTAATGCACAAGTGTTTGTTAGCAACATTGTGAAACTCCATTGCATTCCCTCTGGCGTGGTCTCGGATTGTGGGACTCAGTTTGTTTCCAGATTCTGGGAGGCGTTTTGTACTTGGCTGGGGGTACAACTCTCCTTTTCTTTGGCTTTTCATCCTCAGTCGAACGGACAGACGGAACGCACTAATCAAAGTCTGGAGACTTACTTGAGAAGTTTTGTCTCTGAGAACCAGGAGGAGTGGTCTTTGGCAGAGTTTGCCATAAACAATCGTAGTTTGGCACATTTTCTGGTTCTGATACTTCTGGTATTCCTGAGGAGGAACATTTTTTGTCATCATTGTCATCTATATGGCAGAAAATTCAAAATAACTTGATCGATATGGGCAACAAGTATAAACGTGTGGCTGACAGGAAACGTATGAATGGTCCAGACCTAAGAGTGGGTGATTCTGTGTGGCTGTTTACAAGAAACATTAAGTTGAAGGTACCGTTTTGGAAGTTGGGTCCAAGGTTTATTGGTCCATATAAGATCACTGCCATTATAAATCCTGTAGCTTTTCGTCTTGAACTTAGTCAGGCCCTGAAAATTCATAATGTGTTTCATACATTTTTGTTGAACCTTTGGAGCTATCTTCTTTGCCACCCGCTCCTGTCATGGTGGACGGTAGTTTGGAATTTCAGATCGCCGAGATCATCGACTCTCGAGTTCTACGTAGATCTCTTCAGTGTCTTGTTCACTGGAAGGGTTATGGACCAGAGGAGAGGATGTGGGTATCGGCATCTGACGTGAATGCCAGTCGTTTGGTGAAAGCTTTTCACAGGTCTCACCCAGATAAGGTTGGTCCTGGTTGACCGGAGGTCATCCGAGAAGGGGGGGTACGGTCACGGACGTTCTCGCGACAGGTGGCAGGAGATCGGTGAGACTGGCAACACGTGGTTTGATCTGATAGGTTTTCCTTGTGGATCAATGGGTGTCTGTGTTGTTTCTGGTATGGCCACACCTCTTGCCTCAGGTGTTGCTAATGTGGTCATTTAAGCTTTCTTATTTATTGTTGCTTCTCCCACAAGGCTGTGCGATTTATAGCTTAATTTTCAGCTGGTGTGTGGATCTCGTCGGATATCCTGGTGCTTCCATTGCTCCTTTAAAGTTAAGTATTTCCTTTCCCTTTTTGTATTTTGTTTGGGTTCTGTGTGTTGCATTTCCCTATTGTTTGGACTAGGCCTGAAGGAGACTCCTGTTCGTCCTTCCTTTTGGAGGAACAGGTAGTCTCATCCCTGCCATTAGTACCAGGGTCCTTTAGGGCTAGATAGGACTCTACGTATTCCTGTGTATGAACACACCTACCTCTGGGGTCTGTTCATACTGGTAGTGAGTCAGGATTTTGGTTAGGGTTTTACTAGGAGGTGTCCATCTTCCTTCCCTAATTCTCAGGCCTGATTTCCTGTTCCCCCCTTCCCTTTTATGCTCGGTGTGGTGTTTCCCTCTCACACCGAAGTGTGACATGTATTTTCAATGGAAAAAAAGCGTATTTTTTTACTTGATTCTTTAAATTTAATAAATGTGTTTTTACAACCTTATAGTCCCACAAACAAATGTACTAGTGCTAAAATAATTAATTTTTATATATATATATATATATATATATAATATATATTTTTATTTTATTTTTTTATGAATGAAAAAGGCGATAAAAATGTGTGTATATGTGTGTGTGTATATAGTTGCTATACCATAACTAGTAACTATAGCTATAACTTTTTTATTTTTTTATTTCACTTTTCATTCATTTTTTTATTTCACTTTAAAAAAAAAAAAAAAAAAAGAAGTGAATTAACCTTTTCTTGCCACAGTCAGGACAAGAAAGGGTTAATACAGCTCTGGACTTCAAACTGCGATGGATCTCTGTACACAGCGATCCCATGCAGGGAGATCCCTTTGGCCTCATGCACATGACCGTTGTGTGCATCCGTGGCCGTTGTGCCGTTTTCCGTTTTTTTTCGCGGACCCATTGACTTTCAATGGGTCCGTGGAAAAATCGGAAAATGCACCGTTTTGCAGCCGAGGCCGTGATCCGTGTATCCTGTCCGTCAAAAAAATATGACCTGTCCTATTTTTTTGACGGACAACGGTTCACGGACCCATTCAAGTCAATGGGTCCGTGAAAGAACACGGATGCACACAAGATTGGCATCCGTGTCCGTGATCCGTGGCCGTAGGTTGCTTTCATACAGACGGATCCGAAGATCCGTCTGCATAAAAGCTTTTTCTGATCTAAGTTTTCACTTCGTGAAAACTCATTTCCGACAGTATATTCTAACACAGAAGCGTTCCCATGGTGATGGGGACGCTTCTAGTTAGAATACACTGCAAACTTTGTACAAGACTGCCCCCTGCAGCCTGGCAGCACCCGATCTCTTACAGGGGGATATGATAGCACAATTAACCCCTTCAGGTGCGGCACCTAAAGGGGTTAATTGTACTATCATATTCCCCTGTAAGAGATCAGGGCTGCCAGGCAGCAGGGGGCAGACCCCCCCCCCTCCCCAGTTTGAATATCGTTGGTGGCACAGTGTGCCAACCACCATCGCCCCCCCCCCTCCCTCTATAGCAGTAACATTGGTGGCAGTGTGCGGTCTCCCATTCCCCCCCCCCATCATTGGTGGCAGCGGAGTTCCGATCGGAGTCCCAGTTTAATCGCTGGGGCTCCGATCGGTAACCATGGCAACCAGGAAGCTACTGCAGCCCTGGTTGCCATGGTTACTTAGCAATAGTACAACAGTAGAAGATTCATACTTACCTGCTTGCTGCTGCGATGTCTGTGAACGGCCGGGAGCTCCTCCTACTGGTAAGTGACAGTTCTTTAGCAATGCGCCGCACAGACCTTTCACTTACCAGTAGGAGGAGCTCCCGGCCGTTCACAGACATCGCAGCAGCAAGCAGGTAACTATGAATCTTCTACAATTGTACTATTGCTAAGTAACCATGGCAACCAGGGCTGCAGTAGCGTCCTGGTTGCCATGGTTACCGATCGGAGCCCCAGCGATTAAACTGGGACTCCGATCGGAACTCCGCTGCCACCAATGATGAGGGGGGGGGAATGGGAGACCGCACACTGCCACCAATGTTACTGCTATAGAGGTAGGGGGGGCGATGGTGGTTGGCACACTGTGCCAACGATTTAATACAATAGAGGGAGGGAGGGGGGGCGATGGTGGGCGCACACTGTGCCACCAACGATTTATTACAATAGAGGGAGGGAGGGGGGGCGATGGTGGGCGCACACTGTGCCACCAACGATATTCAAACTGGGGAGGGGGGGGCGGCCCCCTGCTGCCTGGCAGCCCTGATCTCTTACAGGGGAATATGATAGTACAATTAACCCCTTTAGGTGCCGCACCTGAAGGGGTTAATTGTGCTATCATATCCCCCTGTAAGAGATCGAGTGCTGCCAGGCAGCAGGGGGCAGTCTTGTACAAAGTTTGTAGTGTATTCTAACCTGAAGCGTCCCCATCACCATGGGAACGCCTCTGTGTTAGAAAATACTGTCGGATCTGAGGTTCACGAAGTAGCTCATATCCGACAGTATATTCTAACATAGAGGCGTTCCCATGGTGATGGGGACGCTTCAAGTTAAAATATACCATCGGATTGGAGAAAACTCCAATCCGATGGTATAAAAGAACTCCAGACTTTACATTGAAAGTCAATGGGGACGGATCCGTTTGAAATGGCACCATATTGTGTCAACATCAAACGGATCCGTCCCCATTGACTTGCATTGTAATTCAGGACGGATCCGTTTGGCTCCGCACGGCCAGGCGGACACCAAAACGACTTTTTTTTTCATGTCCGTGGATCCTCCAAAAATCAAGGAAGACCCACGGACGAAAAAACGGTCACGGATCACGGACCCACGGACCCCGTTTTTGCGGACCGTGAAAAAAAACTGTCGTGTGCATGAGGCCTTTGCCTGATCTCTAGGATCCTTACTGTGACGGCAGCTGTCTAATGACAGCGCAGTCATAGCAATCTGCAGCGCCACGGGCCACTGGCACATCGCAATGTAACATGGCGATATTATAAGCTTACCACCACAACATATACAGTCGTGCGATGAAAAGAAAATGGTAAATGCAGAGATTTCTTTTCAAACGATAATAGCCTGTCATTGGTCATTTAAAACAATCATTCATTATTAAATTTCAACCAATGAACGTTCGTTTTGGTTGAAGTTGTCTGTTTTGATCAACTTTAACACCATTTTTATCACAGTGGCTCACGCTAGATGATACATTTGGTAAATCTAGCTAAACATTTTAGACACTTTACTGTAACTTTACCCCACCTATTGGTTGGCTTACTTTGGAATTTAGGTCTACACCCACTTCTTCCAAAACACACCTGCTTGTCTAGTGAGACGCAATAATGTCCCTCATACGACTGCCTATTAGTGATGAGCTGGAGGTGCCATATTTGATTTCGCGATATTTCACGAATATACGATTGAATATTCATCTTATATTCGTTGAAATAGAATATTCATCATTATTCTATTTATCGCGAATAATATGTGATTTAATTATTCACGTATTGCAATTATAATTTTTTTACTGTGTAAGGCAACTTTCCTGTTGGTTGGCTTTGGCTATTGGCTAATATGTGTATTTTACGAATATTCACTATATTGCTATATATTCTTGTTTTAGAATATGACGAATATTCTAAAAAACAAAGTTATAGCAATATAGCGAATATTCGTAAAATGCACATAGACTGCAATTTAGCTAATATAGTGCTATAATCTTTTTTTTTCATAGTCTAATTTTTTTTGTCTCTTCTGAACTTCAGATTTGGAAAAAATGTACACTGAAAAAAAAATACTATAGCACTATATTATGTGATCTGATCTTCATCTAAGTCACAACAATAGACAATCACAGTCTGCTTAAACAAATAACACACAAAGAATTAAATGTGTTTTTATTGAGCACACCATGTAAACATTCACAGTGCAGGTGGAAAAAGTATGTGAACCCTTGGATTTAATAACTGATTGAACCTCTTTTGGCAACAATAACTTCAACCAAACGTTTCCTGTAGTTGCAGATCAGACGTGCACAACGCTCAGGAGTAATTCTTGACCATTCCTCTTTACAGAACTGTTTCAGTTCATCAATATTCTTAGGATGTCTATTGTGAATCGCTTTCTTGAGGTCATGCCACAGCATCTCAATCGGGTTGAGGTCAGGAATTTGACTGGGCCACTCCAGAAGGCGTATTTTCTTCTGTTTAAGCCATTCTGTTGTTGATTTACTTTTATGCTTTGGGTCGTTGTCCTGTTGCAACATCCATCTTCTGTTGAGCTTCAGCTGGTGGACAGATGACCTTAAGTTTTCCTGCAAAATGTCTTGATAAACTTGGGAATTCATTTTTCCTTCGATGATAGCAATCCCTCCAGGCCCTGACAAAGCAAAGCAGCCCTAAACCATGATGCCCCCACCACCATACTTCACAGTTGGGATGAGGTTTTGATGTTGGTGTGCTGTGCCTCTTTTTTTCCACACATAGTGTTGTGTGTTTCTTCCAAACAACTCAACTTTGGTTTAATCTGTCCACAGAATATTTTGTCAGTACTGCTGTGGAACATCCAGGTGCTCTTGTGCAAACTGTAAATGTGCAGCAATTTTTTTGGGACAGCAGTGGCTTCCTCTGTGGTATCCTCCCATGAAATCCATTCTAGTGTTTTCCGTATCGTAGATTCGCTAATAGGGATGTTAGCATATGCCACAGACTTTTGTAAGTCTTTAGCTGACACTCTAGGATTCTTCTTCACATCATTGAGCAGTCTGTGCTGTGCACTTGCAGTCATCTTTACAGGACGGCCACTCCTGGGGAGAGTAGCAGCAGTGCTAAACTTTCTCCATTTATAGGTAATTTGTCTTACCGTGGACTGATGAACAGCAAGACTTTTGGAGATACTTTTATAACCCTTTCCAGCTTTATGCAAGTCAACAATTCCTAATCGTAGGTCTTCAGAGAGCTCTTTTGTGCAAGGCATCATTCACATCAGGCAATGCTTCTTGTGAGAAGCAAACCCAGAACTGGTGTGTGTTTTTTATAGGGCTGGGCAGCTGTAACCAACACCTCCAATCTCATCTCATTGATTGGACTCCAGTTGGCTGACACCTCACTCCAATTAGCTCTTGGAGATGTCATTAGTCTGGGAGTTCACATACTTTTTCCACCTGCACTGTGAATGTTTACCTGGTGTGTTGTTCAATAAAAACATGGTAACATTTAATTATTTGTGTGTTATTAGTTTAAGCAGACTGTGATTGTATATTGTTGTGACTTAGATGAAGATCAGATCACATTTTATGACCAATTTGTGCAGAAATCCATATCATTCCAAAGGGTTCACATACTTTTTCTTGTAACTGTATTCGTTATTTTGAATATTCGTATTTTTTTTTCAATCTGTACTGTTATTCCACTTTGGCATACTCTTCCCAGACAAGCGTCCCCGTCACCGTGGGAACGCCTGTGGGTTAGAAAATACCTGAGTATTTACGATCTCAGGAAAAACTCAGATCCGATGGTATTTTCCAACCCACAGGCGTTCCCATGGTGACGGGGATGCTTGTCAGGGAGGAGTATGCCAACAACTGTACAGATTGGAAAAAAAAATGTGAATATTCTAAATAACTAATATATTCCCTATTGCTATATATTTGTTTTTTTAGAAAATTCGTCATTTTTTTCCCATATGAAAACATGATTCCTTCCTGCTTAAGTTGCTTGTGGGCCAATGATCCACAAGAAAGAAGCAGGGAGGAATCATGTTTTAAAAAAATGCCGAATATTCGATATAGCGAATATATAGCACTATATTCAAAATATTCGCAAAGTTGCGATATTCACAATTAATATTCGCTATTTGAATATTCGCGCTCAACACTACTGTTCAAAAATGGGTTTAGATTTAAGTCTACATATTCCTGTGATCTATATGCTACCTGTATCCCTAAGTTGTCACGGCGGGGAGTGGGGAAAACCCACCACCGTGCAATAGCTGACGCTGCAACGCCAGATAGCAAGGGACAGGGAGCAGGTCACCTAATGTAACCCTGAGCTCTCCCTAGACTCCTAGCGCATGAGCCGCCTCAGAAGGTAAGGGGGCTCATGCTCACCAACCTAGGACCCTGCTATCCCTGCTACGCCCTAGGCCTGATGACAGGGCAGAGAATACCTATGCATCCATCACACGGATGACAGGCGTCTCCAGAGGCCCAGTAGCTGACAGGATGCAAGGCTATGGGTAAAGCTGTATGTCAGGTAAGTCACACAGCAACATAACAAAGCTATCTACACTTACCTGCTGAAGCCGAGATGGACGGAGGCTCCAGGCTGGAAAACCCACAGTCTTGCCTTCGCTTAACCCCTCCGGGAAAGCACGCCCCTTCCGGAGCTGTCACACACCACAATCAAACCTCCAACCGAAACCCACACCATAACTACATACACCAGGTGGGGGGAGGAATGACAGAAACACACCGGAGGGGACAACAGACACAGCAAAGGAAACAGAATAATAAATAAGGGTGACTCACACAGACAATGACAAACAGTCCAGGAGCATAGCTCCACACCAAGCTGACAGCCAAAATCAAACTGACCTTCAGGCTCCACCACACCAACATATAAGGAGGCCTGAGGTCACACCTACCAGACACACCTTAACCCCGTGCATACCAAAATGGGGAAACACCACATCCAAGGAAAAGTGCCTCACATGCAAACCATGTTGCCAAAGGCAACCGCATGTGAAGACACAGAGTCACGACTTAACCAAGGGTCGTGACATAAGTATTTAAACATACTGGCCAATTGTAAAGGGGCTATTTTATCCTGGAGTGATCTCGGCACTGAATCCAAAGGAAGCATAACAGATTTGTCCCAATTAATGGTTAGACCTGAATATTTACCATAATCCTCAATTAGCTTCATTACATGGGGTATAGAGTGGTCTATTTTATCTAAAAAGAGCAACATATCATCAGCATAGAGTGCAATTTTTGCCTCTATGCCTCTGTATGTCAAACCCGTCACTTTGGGATCTGTACGTATTATCTGCCAAAGGTTCTATAGCCAAGGCAGCGAGCATTGGTGATAGAGGACAGTCCTGACGTGTACCCCTTTCTAAAGTAAACGCATCAGATATCACCCCATTGGTACGCATTCTGTCTCTCAGTCTTCTATATAATAATTTTACCCAGGATATAAATTTGGGTCTGAACCCCGAATTCCCCATTACTCTCCATAGGAACTTGCACCCGACGCTGTCGAAAGCCTTTGCAGCGTCGAGCGAAAGGACTGCACCGTTCCCCGCTTGTCCCTCAGACATCTGCAAATTGAGAAATAATCACCTGATATTAATGGCCGTAGATTTGCCTGGCATAAAGCCAGTTTGGTCCCCGTGTATCAAGCTAAGGATCACCTTTGCCAGCCCGTTGGCCAATACTTTGGCCAGCAGCTGGACATCAGTGCATAGTAGGGAGATCGGTCTGTATGACCCTGGACAAGTGGGATCTTTACCCGGCTTAGGCAGAACTATTATTATGGCCTCTTTCATGCACTCGGACAATCTACCTGATAACTAAAAGTTGCAGTAACATAAAATCTTTTTTTCAGCAGTTCCCCAAGTATTCTGTCAGACCCTGGTGCCTTCTCATTAGGAAGTGCTCCCACTGCCACCTCCAGTTCCTCCAGACTGAGAGGCTCCTCAAGGCTCTCTATTTGTTCCGCCGTCAGTACTGGCAGCCTGACAGAGGCGAGAAATTCCTGGGTCTCACTGTCTCTACGCTGTAATCTAGTGGAATATAATTGCTTATAATATTCACTAAATATCGCCATAATATCTGTGCTTTCCGTTGTTAAAATACCTGTCACATCTCGCATACACCCTACAAATGAGGGTCCCTGTTGAGCTTTAATGACAGTGGCCAGCATATGGCCCACACTTTCGCCCTCCTCGACGTATTTCTGCTTCCAAAAAAGCCTTTTATTATTTGCTAGCTCTACTTGATGGTCTCTATACATCTGCTGCGCTTCTACCCAATTAGATCGGGTTGCCTCAGTGGGATTATCAACATATTTACACTCTGTATCAGTGACTCTAGACTGTAGTTCTTGTGTCAATTGCCTGTTTCTAGCTTTATATCTTTGGATGCGCTTGAACATTCCCCTAACAGATGCCTTGAAGGAGTCCCACACTACCCCAAACGGTGCTGATCCAATGTTAATTGACATGAATTCCTGCATTTCTTTCAGTATACCCACCTCGTCCTGTAATATGGTCAGCCAGAAAGGGTTTAACTTCCATAGAGCTCTATGCCTCTCTGACGCAGAGTCCAAGTTTAACTCTATTCTGATGGGGGAATGATCTGAAAGACCTCTGGGCAGATATTCCACTGTCCGCACAAGTCTTAGTATCTGTTGGTTGCCTATTGCTAGATCAATTTGTGATTGTGAATTATGAGAGCTAGAGTGACAGGAGAACTGTCTAGTAGAGTGAGGGTTGCGGATTCTCCAAATGTCACTAAATGCTGCCTCTGCCAATACCTTTGCCATGTTGGACAAACGTGTTTCACTAGGGGTATTTGTCTCATGATGTCTATCTATACGATAGTCAAGTATCATGTTAAAATCTCCGACAATAAGTGTAGGAACATGAGGGGACGCAGCCACAAACAATCATATACGTAGGCAATGTTAAACTGTAGAATTCCTCTCCAATCCAGCCTGTACTAACTACAATCTTCCGTAGCAGGCAGGAGACCGGGCAGGCGCTGGCAGCGTAACTCACTTCGTCACATGCCTGCTCCTCCCACTTTATTAATGAAGCAGGCGGTGCAGGCACGTTACGTAGTGAGTTACGCTGCCGCCGTCCGGCCTCCTGCCTGCTATGGAAGTTAGTAGTAAATACTACAACCTGGATTGGAGAGGAATTCTACAGTTTAACATTATTATTACTACAGTGAGCGGGGCCCGGTGTAATAAAATACAGTGACTGCACTTACAAAACAAGATGCCGACCCCCACCCCCTGTATTGGGGGTCATTCACTACACAGGGACAGTTTTATGGGGGGATCTGTGGATGACACATAGCATAAGATGCTATGTGTCATCCACAGATCCCCCATAGCAGTGTCATGCCATCCCCAGATGCCCCCATAACAGTACCATCCCCAGATGCCCCCATAACAGTGCCATCCACAGATGCCCCCATGATAACAGTGCCATCACCAGATGCCCCCATAACAGTGTCATCCACAGATCCCCCATAACAGAGTCATCCACAGATCCTCCTATAACAGTGCCGTCCACAGATCCCCATAACAGTGTCATCCATAGACCCCCATAACAGTGCGTCATCCACAGACCCCCATAATAGTGTCATCCACAGACCACCATTAGTTCAAAACCCACCAAAAGCACACCTTTTGGTTCAAAATAGTTTTTTTTCTTAAAATACGGTATATACTGTGCACTCACTGACAAAAATTGCTGCAAAATTCAGCGTGCAGGCAGGCAGATATGTAAATCATTATAGGATGCTCTGATTAGATACTGGGTCTTGCCACATAGGGGCATAAAAGTGTTTTCCCGCCACCCTATAAAAAGGCTCTCAGAGGCTATTTTTGGGTAGTGTACCGCTTGGTGAAAGTTGACTGCTAGACATGCCTCCACAATGTGCTCAAAGACATTTTGCCCAGTTGATGGTCTTTTAGAGGGGGCACATAATTGGACTGATAGAAGCAGGATGGTTGTTTTGACTACCATCTGGACCATTCTAACGTAGCTGTTAGGGGGCGTTGGGGCAGTGGTTACGTGAGGGCACGCACACATTGCAAACAGGCTTCTGAAAGCCAAGACAGATCACCAATAGAGAGGACCAACTGATTTGACAACAAGCATGAGCAGCTCTCTGAATTCAGACACAGGTGGCACCTTCACTGCACCCCTCTGTCTCTGCCTTCACCAATTCCAGGTGCTTAGCAGAAGGGAATTTGGTGTAATGGTGCTCATTAAGTGTCCTGCCATTGACAGACAGCCACCATCACCTTAATTTGCAGTAGTGTCATGAACAAGAAACCTGGACTGCTGCAGACTTTAGCAACAAATCCAGGTTCTGTTTGGGATCCAATGATGTTTGTGTTCGAGTATGGGGGCCTCATGATCAGCAATTTAATCCTGCCTTTGCTGTGGAGCAACACACTGCCCCAAATACTGGTGTGAGGATATGGGGAGCCACAGCATATGGCAATCAGTGACCCCTAGTAGTGATATGAGGGTCACTAACAGCTCAGCAATACGTGCAGGACATCCTGCAGCCACATAGATTGACTCTCATGGTAGGGCTTCCAGCTGGAATTTTTCAGCAGGATTCTGCTAGCTCACACACAGCAAGGAGTCACCCAGAATTTATCTGCCAGATTGCAACAATTCCTTGACACGTCCGTTCCAGCAGCAGCATTGGAAGAGGCAGGCCTGCAGATCTTCACTGAAGACTGCAGATCATCGCTCCATATAACATAAAAGTCTTATCTGGCATCTCATGATTCCCCTTGTCCTCCTTGTGCTATCCAAACCCATAGGACTTGTAGCACTGTTGTTACATTTCTTCTATTTGACATAGTCACATTGTGCACAGACTGTTAAGTTTTGGGCTGTGTTTTAGTGTTAGCCCCTTAGTTTAAAGCAGTTTTTATACTGGCCTTGGAGTTGAATGTTGTCTATTATCTGTGAGTATTGCTTGTCTAGTGTTGTGCTGTCAATCTATCGGACTTTGCATTAATTGAGTTAGAAAGGTCTAAAAAGCTTTTTCAGAAGATGAAGCCCTTGACTGGGTCCAATTCAGATTTTTTCCCCTTAGATGCTGACTCGTATAAAGAGAAGCCACAGGCTACGAAATGTTGCATGGAGGGCATGCTGTAGTTGATAGTGGCACAAAAGTAGAAGTCACATTGCCGGGGGTGCGTGGCCTGACCGGGTATGTGAGCGGACGTGCGGCTCAGAACTAATTCTCCTGCATACATCCTCATTACCTGCTGCGGTAGCGGTCACCCTGAGCTACCGGTGAGTGGAGGTGTTCGCCCTGAGATATATTATCTTTTTGCGGTGGTATGACCCGTCAGAGGGCCAAGAAGAAGGATGGAAAGGAGTGTGGCACTGCTACTCCGATAAAACAAAATGCCACCTGCGCACGCTGCAAAGCTTTCAGATGTAGCGGCACAGCTGGAGAAATTCCCCCGCTCGTCGGCTTCGCAAGCAACCGCACTGGAGACGGAGGCTATTAATAAAGAGGTGGACTCCCTGGGCGCATCTGGAAACAATGCTCCTGGTCTGATGTCGGAGGTGGAGAGGGAGGTTAGTGCTGCACAGGACAGTGGGATATCCCTGGAGGTAGAGCCCACCATTACAAATTTGTATATTCCGCTGTGTCACAGAGTAACATGGTGCTCACCTCATTAAAGACGCACATGGGGGGCCTCAGAGGACATTCTGCTTATACGACAAGATATGAGACAAATAAAGTAGCGTGTTTTGATCGAAATGGAGGGCCGTGTCAGTGCTATGGAGGATCAAATGCCACCAGTAAAAAGGGATTTGCAGCGTGTAATACATAATGTCACACTTCTCATTTCTAAATCAGATGACCTTGAAAACATGTTACGACGCAATAATGTCAGAATAATTGGGGTGCCTAAACGTACAGAAGGAGCGGATGCTGTGTCGTTCTTTGAGAAATGGCTTGCTGACAAAATTGGAAGAGATAAGCTATCGCCGCTTTTTGCTATTGAGTGGGCTCATCGTGTACCATTCCGCCCACCACCACCAGGGGCGCCGCCGAGGCCTATTCTGGTTAAAATCTTGCATTTTAGAGATCATGATGCCATCTTAAGAGGAGCAAGAGACTGTGCGGATCTTACTGTAAATGGAAATCGTATCTCGCTGTTCCCTGACTTAAAAAAAAGAGAGCACGCTTCCTAGACGTCAAAAAAAGATTGAGAGCTCTACAACTTCCCTACTCAATGATCTATCCTGCCAGACTGAGAGTGGTGGTGAAAGATAAGATGCATATGTTTGATACTCCGGAGGCGGCGTGCCAATGGTTGGATATGTATGAGGAAGACCTACATGGCAACACCTAAAAATATGGCGTATCCTTATAAGTAACTGAAAGACGTCCAATTCAGTGAGGACTATGGAGCCCTACAGTCTTCCTTTAGAATATATACTGTTGCTGAGTTCAGTTTGTTATATACGGGGGGAAGGGAGGTGGGGGGGAGTGTGTCCTTTCGTCTGAGGGCTCCCCCTCCTTTCTTATTTTGAACGGTGTGGGGTTGTCCTGCACTGTAGCAGGTTAAAATATTTAGGGAGGCCAGGCTTATAGCTAAGTAGTTCTACTGATATACAGTAGTTACATTGTTCATACTAGTGATCTGCTTTTATATTACAGGTTCGGGTATTTTTTGTACCCCAGTTCCCTCGCAGTTGAGGGATATGTCTAACTTATGTTTTAGTTTATGTGGGGGGAGGGGCGCGTATGGAGTGAAGTTGAGACAGAATGTATGCTTATTATTATGCTACACGGTGGTCCCAAGGTGGTGAGCGGCACCAGGCGCCTACTTTTCTGGATTTGGTTTGATGATGGGTACCCTTAGGATCATTGTCTGGAATGTGAGGGGAATTGGCCAGACTTCGAAGCGTCATGCGATCTTCCATGCTCTGCAAACATATCAGCCGGCTATTCTTTGCCTATCTGAAACGCATCTTACTGCTGACAAATCTCATCTGATACACAGAGCATGGATGGCGCATTAATTTCATTCTACTTATTCTACTCATGCGCGTGGTGTTAGTATTCTAATACATAGATCTGTTACTTTTGAAGCTAGAGACACGTGCATTGACTAGAATGGAAGATTTATATGCGTAGACTGTTCTATTTTTCATTTTAGGTTGATTCTGGTGGCAGTATATATTCCTCCACCGTACTCCAGGGAGGTTATGACAAAAATACTAATGTTTACAGCCAAGTTTCCTGGTGTCCCTGTACTAAAGGTGGGAGACTTTAATATGCACATGGACAAGTCTTTGGACAGGTTCACTCCAAATGCTAATGTACTAGGCCCCTCACCCTCAGTATTAGCCAGACTGATATCAGAGGTGGATATGTGTGATTTATGGAGGGCCATGCATCGGGAAGACAGGCAATATTCTTGCTACTCTTCTTCACATAATCCCTATCTAGAATTGACCTGATGGTTGGTTCCCTGTCCTTATTGGAATTTGTCCAAGAGATCTTTTACCTTCCCCGGAGTGTATCTGACCACTCTCCCATCCTGACGCATTTAAAGTTAGGAAACTTGGGGCAAAATGCAAGACCTATTTGGCATTTGAATCCATTCTGGCTTCATCTAGTGGATACTGGTGGTACCATTCCTAATCTACTGGGGGAATTTTTTAACACCAATACTGGAACTGCCATTATACCAATAATATAGGATACAATGAAGGCATATATAAGAGGTGTTTATATTAAGAGCATTAACGTCCACAAGAACAAAAGTAGGGCTCTCTCTGTAGAGTTATCTAATAGAATCCAAATATATATTAAATCCAACGCCGGAAAATGCAGCTAATTGGAAGGAGGCACAACGGCTGTTGAAGGAACATCTAATAGAAACAGCCGGGAATAAACAGTTTTTTAGAACTCAGAGGTACTTTATGGAAGATGAGAGTGCTGGTCATTTATTAGCCACGGTTATTAAAGCACAATCTGGTCTTTCTTGTGCAGCCTCCATTAGGGATATACATGGGAACCTCATTACCGAGGATATAGATATTTTGGGGGGTATTCCATGCTCACTTCAAGGATGTCTATCGGTCTAAACTTACAGTTGGTCCGATAGATAGAGAGAGGTATCTAATGGATATTTCCTTGCCCATTTTATCTGTGAAGCATAGGGAGATGTTAGATGGCGATATCCGGCTGGAAGAACTTGAGCTGGCGTTGAGATCTTTTCCTAATGAAAAGGCACCTGGGGGAGATGGCTTGCCGGTGGAATTTTACAAGAGGCACCAGGGGCTTCCTCTTCTGCACCTGCGTAATGTTTTTATGGACTCATATCGGGCAGGTATTTTACCTAGTACGATGAAAGAGGCGATTGTGGTAGTGCTTCCAAAACCAGGCAAGGATCCTACACAGGTAGACTCTTATCGTCCTATTTCACTGTTAACGGCCCATGTAAAAGCATTGGCCAAGGTTCTAGCTAATAGATTATTACATGTTATTGGTACTATTATTCATGAAGACCAATCATGAAGACCAATCTGGCTTCATGCCTGGAAAATCCACATCCCTAAATCTTAGACGCCTGTTTCTGAATCTCCAGTTGGATGGAGGGGAAGGGGGTAGTGGGAGCTGTAGGGCTGTGATCTCACTCAATGCTGCTGTCACGGCTGAGGATGGGGGAAACCCTCAGCCATGCGATGCCAGATGATGTTAGCTGCTCGGCCAGGAGAACAGGATAGGGAGCAGGTCACCTCCTCAAGCATCCCTAACCTGACCCTAACTCCTATCTGCATGGGCCGACCTTTAAGGTAGGAGGACCCATGTGCAGGAACCTCGGAGCCCTGACTTACCCTCCGCAGATCCCTGAGCTAGGAGCTGGATAAGACGACCTACTCCTCCTAGGCACGGAGGAGCAGGAGTCTCAATGGCCAAGCTGTTGGGAAAAGGGGAACTCATACAGCCTTACGGGTATGGCAGGCAAACTAGTAGTTCCACCAACCTGCCACAGCCTTGCTGACTGGATCCCTGTGCAAACAGGAATCCAGAACCGTAAACTGCACAAAGTAACATGGGAAGGTCCCAACAGAACATAACAGACAACATCACACAGCAAGACATAAACATAACGACAATATCTTTATGACCACAGGGGTGGCTCTCACTGGCAGGTAGTATAGACAGGAGGCTGCTCCAGCCAAGCATGACTGAAGCAACCCTCAGACCTGCACTAACAGTGAGGCTTTATAGACCAAGAAGCCACACCCCACAGTCGGACACACCCAGTGACATCACGCACACACTGGGAAGGGAATTAACCCTTCCAGCACCACAGAAAGGAAACACACATAAAGGGGAAGTGACCAAACTAAGATCACACTGTGGCTGTTGCCGCAGGCAACGACATGGGTGGCAGCCGTCCTGGGAGACAGCCTGAAGGCCGGGACACTGCCACCACATGTACAACATTCCAAACGTTGCCACGGGCAGCCACAGAGAAAGGAAGATGTCAAAGTGCACACCAGACAACACAAAGTGCACACCAGACATACAAACGTGCATACACACATGCACACAACTCCAAGGGAACCGCACACATCACTGTTGTCCGCGGCAACCGCACCTGAGGCAAACAACATCATGCCTCAAGCTGCGGTTGAAACAACTACCCAAACCGCGGGCAACTGTATGCGGCTCCCAAGGAGTCACGGCCATAACCGTGGCCGTGACAGCTGCCAAAGCTTTTGATAGCGTTGAGTGGGTTTACCTTTGGGCAGTATTGTCTAAAATGGGATTCGGCCCAGGTTTCATAAGATGGGTGCAGTTGTTGTATAACCAACCTAGAGCTAGGATTAGAGTAAATGGAGGGATTTCTCAGGCGCTGACACTAGAAAGGGGGACAAGGCAGTGCTATCCACTGTCACCTCTTTTATTCGCTATAGCGATAGAACCGCTGGCTTGCCTTCTTAGAGCTACACCGATTTTCTGGGGCCTTAGAAGAGGGGATTTGGAGGAGTGTGTGTCGCTGTATGCGGATGATATGCTGCTATATGTAGGTGACCTGGTCTCCTCCTTTGACCCTATTATCTCACTCATCTCTGAATTTGGCAGGCAGTCTGGTTTGCTTATTAATTGGAATAAGTCGGTGATACTCCCATTGTCCCCGGTCCAAGAAAGTCTCTGTCTTGCTCATACTAAACTCAGGGTAGTATCCTCATTCAAATATCTAGGAGTAGACATCTCCATAAATCCACATAATTACATACCTGATAATGTATTGCCTCTACTAACTAAATTTAGAATCAAGGCTGCTTTATGGCATAAATTGCCCATATCCCTAGTGGGTAGGGGTAACCTGAATAAAATGGTGCTAATGCCGCAACTCTTATATATGCTTCATAACTCTCCAGTATGAATCCCTGCACATTATTTTTACAAAATACAGCAAATATTTTGGTTCCTGTTGTGGAAGGATAAGAGAAGTAGAATTAAGTATGAAACTTTGCAGAGGAACAAGGATGCGGGTGGTTTGGTGTTACCTAACCCCTTACTATACTTTCTTTCAGCTCAGCTGCAACACTTTAAGGGATGGAATATGGCGGGGGAGTGGGGAGAGGAGGTAGGCTAGTTGCATTGGCAGCGGGTTATTATTCACCATTAGCAGTCCTGGAGGGGGATCTTGTCCCAAAGTTTAAATCTACTCCAATTTTGGGGCTTATGAGGAAGGTGTGGACTAAAGCTAGAGAAATCTTGGGTATCTCAGGATTGTTCAATATTTCTTCCATCTGGAATAATCCTCTTGTATCTGAATTATCCCAGTTAAAGGGGTTCACACAATGTGGAAGGAATGGGATTTGGATTATTGGCAGGTTATACTCTCGGGGTATTCTAAAGCAGTTCCAGCAGCTGTGCTCTGAGTTTGGCCTCCCCTCCACGCACTTCTATAAATACTTGCAGCTGAGGCATGCATTGGATGTGCAATCCAAACTCCCCTCACTACAATACACGACTAATCAGACGCTCGATGTTGTAGTGGCAACAGGGTCTATAAAAGGAGCCATCTCGAAAGTCTATCTTTCATTGCATGATGAATACTTAAAGCAAATATTAACCTCTTCAGGACACATGACATACCAGTACGTCATGTTGTCCTGGTACTTAAGGACACATGACGTACCGGTACATCATGTATGGTTCCGATCACTGCCGCACATTGCTGACACTCTGGTATAAACGGCTGACATCCGTACGGACCGCTGTATGGAAAGGGTTAACAGTCAGGGAGCTCCCTCTCCCATCGGGGGGCTGCTGTGCCTTTGCAGCCCCCAGACAGGATGGGGTCACAGAGAGAGGGAGCTCCCCTCCTTCCCCTTCCCCGTCTGCTCAGTTGTGGCAGACGGGGAAGGTTCCCATGGCAACAGGATGCCTTCTCAGGCATCCTGCTGTCCATGGTGCTGAACAGATCTGTGCTAAAGGCATAGATCTGTTCAGACAAAGTGTAAGTAAAATACAGTACAATACACTATATAGTGTACAGTACTGTATTATACAGACATCAGACCCACTGGATCTTCAAGAACCAAGTGGGTCTGGGTAAAAAAAAAGTAAAACAAAGTGAAAAAAAAGTAAAAATCCCAAAACACATTTATCACTGATTAAAAATGAAAAAAAAAAAATTCCCTACACATGTTTGATATCACCGCGTCCGTAACGACCTGATCTATAAATGTCCATGTTACTTTACCTGAACGGTGAACGCCATAAAAATAAAAAATTAAAAACTATGATGAAATTGAAATTTTGCCCACCTTACTTCCCAAAAATGGTAATAAAAGTGATCAAAAAAGTCGTATGTATGCCAAAATAGTACCAATTAAACCGTCACCTCATCCCACAAAAAATGAGAACCTACATAAGATAATCGCCCAAAAACTGAAAAAACTATGGCTCTCAGAATATGGAGACACTAAAACTAGACTTTTTAGTTTTTGTTTCAAAAATGAAATAATTGTGTAAAACTTACATAAATAAAAAAGTATACATGTTAGGTATCGCCACGTCCGTAATAACCTGCTCTATAAAAATATCACATGACCTAACCCCTCAGGTGAATACCGTGGTAAAAAAAAAAAAAACGGTTTAAAAAAAGCTTTTTTTTTTCACCTTACATCACAAAAAGTGTAATAGCAAGCGATCAAAAAGTCATACGCACCCCAAAATAGTGCCAATAAAACCGTCATCTCATCCCGCAAAAATTATACCCTACCCAAGATATTTGCCTAAAAACTGAAAAACTATGGCTCTCAGACTATGGAGACACTAAAACATGATTTTTTTTGTTTAAAAAATGAATTCATTGTGTAAAACTTACATAAATAAAAAAAATTGGATACATATTAGGTATCGCCGCGTCCGTGACAACCTGCTCTATAAAAATATTATATGATCTAACCTGTCAGATGAATATTGAAAATAACAAAAAATAAAAACGGTGCAAAAACAGCTATTTCTTGTTACCTTGCCTCACAAAAAGTGTAATATAGAGCAACCAAAAATCATATGTACCCTAAACTAGTGCCAACAATACTGCCACCCTATCCCGTAGTTTCTAAAATGGGGCCACTTTTTTGGAGTTTCTACTCTAGGGGTGCATCAGGGGGATTCAAATAGGTCATTGTGTCAAAAAAAACGGTCCACCAAAATCTGCCTTCCAAAACCGTATGGCACCCTGCCGTGTGCCCGTACAGCGGTTTACGACCACATATGGGGTGTTTCTGTAAACTACAGAATCAGAGTCATAAATATTGAGTTTTGTTTGGCTGTTAACCCTTGCTTTGTACCTGGAAAAAATTATAAAAATGGAAAATCTGCCAAAAAAGTGAAATCTTGAAATTGTATCTCTATTTTCCATTAAATCTTGTGGAACACCTAAAGGGTTAACAAAGTTTGTAAAATCAGTTTTGAATACCTTGAGGGGTGTAGTTTCTTAGATGTGGTCACTTTTATGGAGTTTCTACTCTAGGGATGCATCAGGGGGGCTTCAAATGGGACATGGTGTCAAAAAAAACAGTCCGGCAAAATCTGCCTTCCAAAACCGTATGGCATTCCTTTCCTTCTGCACCCTGCCGTGTGCCTGTACAGCGGTTTACGACCACATATGGGGTGTTTCTGCAAACTACAGAATCGGAGCAATAAATATAGAATTTTGTTTGGCTGTTAACCCTTGCTTTGTTACTGGAAAAAATTGATTAAAATGGAAATTTTGCCCAAAAATTGAAATTCTCAAATTTCATCTCCATTTGCCAATAACTCTTGTGCAACACCTAAAGGGTTAACAAAGTTTGTAAAATCAGTTTTGAATACCTTGAGGGGTGTAGATTCTTAGATGGGTCGCTTTTATGGAGTTTCTACTCTAGGGGTGCATCAGGGGGGCATTTTGTTTGGCTGTTAACCCTTGCTTTGTTACTGGAAAAAATGGATTAAATAGAAAATTTGCCAAAAAATCTAAATTCTGAAATGTTATCACCATTTGCCATTAACTCTTGTGGAACACCTAAAGGGTTAACGACATTTGTAAAAATCAGTTTTGAATACCTTGAGGGGTGTAGTTTCTAGAATGGGGTCATTTTTGGGTGGTTTCTATTATGTAAGCCTCACAAAGTGACTTCAGACCAGAACTGGTCCCTAAAAAGTGGGTTTTTGAAAATTTCTGAAAAATTCAAGATTTGCTTCTAAACTTCTAAGCCTTGTAACATCCCCCAAAAATAAAATATCATTCCCAAATTGATCCAAACATGAAGTAGACATATGGGGAATGTAAAGTAATAACTATTTTTGTAGGTATTACTATGTATTATAGAAGTAGAGAAATTGAAACTTTTTTACAAATTTTTGGTAAATTTTGTATTTATATAAATAAAATAAAAAAAAATTCACTTCATTTTACCAGTGTCATGAAGTTCAATATGTGATGAAAAAACTGTCTCAGAATGGCCTGGATAAGTCAAAGCGTTTTAAAGTTATAAGCACAAACGCTGGGTTCAGACCTGAGCGTTCTGAAAGGAGCGCTCTGTATGCGCGATTGTACCGGTGTTTGCAATCGCGCATACATATTGTCGCGCGTTCCCGAAAGTCTATGTACGGGAACGCGCGACGAGACGCCCCAAAGAAGCTCATGTACTTCTTGAGGCATCGGGCGTTTTACAGCGCGATCGTGCGCGCTGTAAAACGCCCAGGTGAGAACCATGCCGATAGGAAAGCATTGGTTTCTCCTTGTTGAGCATTTTACAGCGCGTAGGAACGCGCTGTGAAACGCTCAGGTGTGAACCCAGCCTTAATGTGATACTGGTCAAATTTGCAAAAAATGGCCTGGTCCTTAAGGTGAAATATGGCTGTGTCCCTAAGGGGTTAAAGCAAAATGGGAAAAAGATATGGGAACGATTACCAACACCCAGTGGAAAGACATGCTTGCATTAACCCCAAATTTATCTCCTAGTGAAGCAGCTTGGCTATCGCAGCTGTTTATGTTACATAGAGTATATAAAACCCCGACATTCCTCTTTAAAATTGGGTATAGAACTGACTCCTGCTGTCCGAAGTGTGGGGAGGCAGGGGCTGACCTATTTCATATGTAGAGCTGTATTGTCTGAGAGTATACTGGTAGGATATTGTACAATTAATAAATAGGATATACAGCGCTAACTTTTCCCCTGATCCTAAAATGTGTCTGCTGGGTATCTTTGAAGCGGATAGCTTACAGCCGCCGATTATTACAGGTATTAATAGAATGTTATACCAGGCACGTAAAACTTTGGCAGCAAAGTGGATTTAGCCGCTTCCCGCAGCCATTGCAGAGCTTATTGCTAGGCCGAACGCAGTGATTTGATTGGAAAGGGGGGGTATCTTAAACTAAAATGTATTTAAAAATTTTAGAGTATTTGGGGTCTCTGGATAGATAGATCCAGTATGTAGTCCTTGGCTGGCTCTTAATAGAGGCATAATGCGCATTATGGGATAACAATGCTCAAGAGATTAGGTGGATGGAAGCTATTGATAGAATGCTGCCGCTTCCCCTGGGGTGTGCCACCGCCTGTGTATTTTATTTATTTTTCTTCATTAACTGATAAAGAAATGTATATTTTTCCTGCTGCTATATATGTATGGGATATATTGGCTACAGGCATTTATGCTATCTGTCTCGGGGGGAGGGGGGGTTGCTGTTGATGATTGTACTCATGCTTTACTTCATGACTAAGGCTACTTTCACACTGGCGCTTTGGCTTTCCGTTTGTGAGATCCATCATGCGCTCTCACAAGCGGTCCAAAATGGATCAGTTTTGCTATAATGCATTCTGAATGGAAAAGGATCCGCTCAGAATGCACCAGTTTGCCTCCGCTCCGTCTCCATTCCGTTTTGGTGTCCGTCTGACGAAACAGAGCCAAACTGATCTGTCCTGACACACAATGTAAGTCAATGGGGACGGATCTGTTTTCTATGACACAATCTGGCACAATAGAAAACTGATCCGTCCTCCATTGACTTTCAGTGGTGTTCAAGACTGATCCGTCTTGGCTATGTTAAAGATAATACAAACGGATCTGTTCTGAACGGATAGAGACAGTTGTATTATCTGAACGGATCTGTCTGTGCAGATCCATGACGGATCTGCACCAAATGCGAGTGTGAAAGTAGCCTAAGTATGATTGTTTATACAAACTATGTTTTATTTGAATCCGAATAACTTGTATTGTGTGATTAGTGCACTTGTTTTGTACATGTTTTCAAAAAAAAATCTTTAAACAATAAAAATTATTTGATAAAAAAAAAAAAAAGAAGTCACATTGCCAGAAGACAATGATGATTCCTCTACAATTACAGGAGACTCCCCCATTCATGGCCACACCTGTTAAAATCAATATGCAAAATTTCCAGGTTGCTGACTTCTTCCATGCGTTTGCATTCTGGAGGAGATGCACACCACTTTATTTGCATAGCAACCCCCATACCCCTCATTCCAAAACCACCCAATGGTACCCCACCAATGTAGAAGAGCTCAACATTAGCAATGGGCATCGTTAAAAAACACACCCTCATTCTGGGATATACACTCTGTGCTATGCATTCCCTTATGTTCTGCCATTATGCCCAGAAAACGGTATGAGCTACTGCCCAACTTTCTTAACTTCAATACCAGTGAGACCTCTTTGGCCCTCAACCATGACAGACTACATAGATAAGGCCCCTGAATGCATGATTTGAAGAAATGCACACACCATCCTAAAATCTTACAATTAATGAGTCCCACCTGCTTCATGAAGGGCGGGTCATGACTGGGTGTATGCCCAGTGAGCCCCCAAGCCATGAGATTGAATTCTATAAACTGTTTAAAAGTGTTACAGGGTACACAAGGACTTTCAAAATTGATGAAGTGAAAGACAGATCTTTCCATCCAAGTGTCCTACTGACCTGACCAGGCCTATAGAAATTTTGTGGGACTTAGTTGAACCCCTTCTTTATAAGGGGTAATGCTTGTATGTGGATAACATGTACACCTCCTTCCTGCTCTTCAAAGCTCTTAGATGCTGTGACACAGTAGCTTGTGGCATTGTAAGTCGGAACCGCCAAGGTTTGCAAGGCCAGCTGTGTACAAAAAGTTGAACCAGTGAGAATATTTTGCCCTTAGAACACAAGATCAGTATCCTTCTATCATACACCATCCACGATTAATCTACCACAAGGAGCACTGGGGCACCTACTCTCAAGCTTGTGTGCCTCTGAGATTACAACAAATACATGGCTGGTGCAGACAAACCTGACTAGACTGCCTTTTCACCAACCCATCCGAAAGAGCATTCCCTGGAACAAGAAGGTTGCCATCCATCTGTTCCAGCTGGCAGCTTTGAACTCCTATGTAGTAAATAAGGCAGCTGACCCCGGAAGCCCACTGTCCTTTCTGAAGTTTCAGATTGAGCTGATTTCACAACTGGGGACTGTATAGGATGTGGAGCCAGTGTTTGTAGATGAAACCATTCCCAGCCTAGCGGGTTGGCAAAATTCCACTTACCCCAACCAGGTCTAGTTTGTTACAGTTGTAGCATTAGGAAAGAGAGCCGCTTCTATTGTCTGCATTGTCCTTGTAAGGCTGGCCATTGCTTTGATCAGTGCTACAAGGTACCAGACTGCCCTAAACTGCAAATTTTTGGGTGGTTTTGGTTAGCGTGCACACTATTGCTATGCATAAGGGCACACGCACATGACTTTATTACAGCCCAAGTGTTCGGGTCCTTCTCTACTTCTGTATATGCACCTGACCTCAAGCAGAGGATTTTTGGATTCTGTGCCATAGACTGTGCCAATGATGAGTCAACTATATTGGGGTACAAGACTGATGCTACAGGACTACTGATATCCAAGCTATTTTTTATAATTGTGGTCTTCAACCTGAGGAATACCAGCTGTTGCAAAAGTACAACTTCAAGCATGCCTTGGCAACTTGCATGGAGCCTTATGGTGGCATGCAGGGATGCAGTTTCTCCATACTACAGAGCCATATGTACAGTGTTGCCAAACAGCACCTTGTTATGAAGATATTATACCTTAGAATCATATGGGAGTGCATCGCCATCAAATTCATACCTCCATATAAAATCAGACACATAGAGAGGTACATTGAACACTAAACATCTCTATGGGTGCCTTATTCCTGCTCATGTGCCTTGTCCCTATTCTAACCCAGTAGTCTCCAATCTGTGGCTCTTCTGCTGTTGCAAAACTACAACTCCAAGCAGGTACATTGGTTTTAACCCTTTCAGGACCCTGCCATATTTCACCTTAAGCACCAGGCCGTTTTTTTTAGAAATTTGACATGTGGTAATATCTTTGGAACGCTTTTACTTATCCAAGCCATTCTGAGACTGTTTTCTCGTGACACATTGTACTTCATGATAGTGGTAAAGTTTATTCAATAGCTTTCATTTTTTTTTTTTTTAAATTAAATCTCAAATTTACAAAAAAATTGGAAAAATTCGCAACTTTACAAATTTCAAGTTCTTTGCTTTTAAAACAGATAGTGATATCTCATATAATAGTTATTACTTAACATTTTCCATGTGTCTACTTTATGTTTGGATCATTTTGTGAATGCCATTTTATTTTTTGGGAACGTTAGAAGACTTAGGCTTCTTTCACATGGGCATCGTGGGCGAGGGCCGGATGCGTTCAGAGTGCATTGCTGGAAACCCGCACGAGTAGGCACGTAATTGCAGTCAGTTTTGTCTGCGATTGCGTTCCGATGTTCAGTTTTTTCGCGCTAGTACTATGCGTTTTGCACGCGCGTGAGAAAAAACTGAATGTGGTACCCAGACCCGAACCCGGACTTCTTCACTGAAGTTTGGGTTTGGTGTTCTGCAGATTTTATTATTTTCCATTATAGCATGGTTATAATGGAAAATAATAGCATTCTTTAATACAGAATGCTAAGTATGTCAATTGAGGGTTAAAAAATAATAAAGACATAACTCACCTCATCCACTTGATCGCGCAGCCGTCATCGTCTTCTTTCTTCTTATTTCAGGACCTGCAAAAGCACCTTTGATGAAGTAATCGTGCTCACCACGTGGTCAGGATCTTCTATCTTCATTCAGAAGGACCTGCGCTGATGCGGTGAGCGCGATTATGTCATCAAAGGTCCTTTTGCAGGTCCTGAAAGAAGAAGAAAGAAGACGATGCCGGCTGCGCGATCAAGTGGATGAGGTGAGTTCATTTTTATTTATTTTTAACCCCTCAAGGCACATTTTACTAAGAATTCTGTATTAAGAATGCTATTATTTTCCCTTATAACAATGTTATAAAGGAAAATAATACAGTGAATAGACTTTAATGGGGTCAGGGGTTGTTCATCCCTATTATCTCCTAGCAACCATGAGTGAAAACAGGCCTGGGGGGACTAGAAGAGTGGGGTGTGGAGGGCATTGCACAGGTTGGGAACCCTCTGTTCTGTTGCTGTACTGCCACTGTGGACAAATAAGTGCATGTTGGGGCAAGTGCAACAGTGGGAGTAATTAAAGTGGAGGATGGGGCAGGAGATGGAGTTTGCTGAGCTAGGGAAGAAGGAGGTTGGAGGATAGTAATGAGGAGGAGTAGGAGAAAAAGGATGAGAAAATAGCTCTGGGCTTTGGGACTGGGATGGGGGTTGGACATGGGAATGGGGATGGGACTGGGATGGGAGATAGGGCGGCTGGGAAGGGGGATAGGTGAGGGATGGGGGATAGGTCTGGGACGTGGGAAAGGATGTGGGGCAGTGTTGCACTTGCCACAAGGCGTAGTCCACTTGTCTTCTGGCCTCAAACAATTGGTCGGGCGTAAACTGTTCCATCACGGGGACTAACGAATTCAAATAAAGTTGCACCGGACTCATTTGCGAGGTCAACACCACCCCCTCCTGAAGACGACGCAAAATGTCCTCCAATTTGGCAACTCTATTTATGAATCCCATGAAGGACTCTTAAACGAGCCTTGTGAGATCCTCTTAGTCTGCCTGATGGCTCCTACCTGCGCTCTCGTGACGCATGATGGCCTCATATTTGACCGAATTGCCTAAGGTCAGAGGATTTTGCACCCGACTACATCTACAAGTGCTGCTGCTCTTTCTTTGTATTGTATATATATATATATATATATATATATATACAAATATTCATACATATATATATATATATATATATATATACACACATACACATTATTTTATTTATTTTTTTCTCCCGTCACCTGTTTATAGAAGAATCACCAACCTAACCTATTCTATCCCTACTCACACTATCCTTTTACCCATCACCCGACACCCAGGGCTGACCTTCGCCCCATGTCTCTATCATGTCCGCATAGTCCAAGGCCAGCCCTTCCTTCACCACCCACATATAGCCCCTCGCCCCATGTCCTCCCATGTCCGCATAGTCCAGGGCTAGATGCAGGCCTCCCCACTCAAAACACAAAAGGACACATAAAATTATCCCCCCCCCCTTCCTCACCCACCCAACCTAACTAATCCCAACTTTCCCTCCTCTAGCAAAACATAACTCACATAACTACATAACAATCTCCCGAAGGCCAAAGTTCGGTCTTTGCAAGCCTTTTTCAAAACCTCAACTTACTACAAAACAAAAATCTAGTGTGGAAGCATCAGCCCACCACCAGGAAACAGTACGACTAGACTTACGGTACATCAAAAGCAAAGCCTCTCCAGAGGAGAGAGGCCCTACTGGTACCCAGTCTCTCATACTCAAGAGAACGCACCTTCACCAGGCCACCCAAGATGTTCCTACAAACCTCGTCCACCAGGAGGACTTTCTGCTGCATAGAAACTAAACACAGCGCGTTCCACGTGTAGAACCTAACCACTATGCTAACTAAAAAACTTGTGCACGGGTCCCTCCTTCCCAGGTCTCTGAACACTCCGTAGGCCCACTCCGCATAGGAGAGGCTGGCTAGCCTGGGCCAGTCAATGGAAGCTCCCACCCGTTCATACACCTCTGTATTAAAAGAACAATGAAGCAGGAAATGCTCCACACTTTCCAGTATGGAGCCGCACTCCTCCCGGGGACAACCCCTTTCCTCAGAGTTCCTGTACTTCAGGTTGTCCCTTACATACAGCCTCCCGTGAAATCAGCGCCAAGCCAAGTCCCAAAACTTCAAGGGGATCCTTGCAGAATTTAGCAACTGTAACCCCTTGTCTAGATCCCGGCATGGGCAATCCTTGAGGGCCAGGGGCTTCTGAAAGTGGGAAACAAGACTCTCTCGTCAAGGGATCTCCTTGACAGAGTCCTGATTTCCCTCACCTCCAAACCCCACCGGCGGATCACCTTCAGAATCGGGGTGACAAATGCCGGAAGATATCCGTGAGGCGTACGCAAGTCCTTCACTCGCCCTCCTGTCTCCCATTCCTGGAAGAAAGGCCGAAACCACCCCCTGCAGGAGACTATCCACGGAGGAGCCCTCTCCATCCAGAGGTTTGCCAAATTGATCTTAACAAAGGTGTTCGCGAGAAACACCACGGGGTTGACCATAGATAACCCCCTAGTCTCCTCGTGCAATAAGTCACCTCTCTCTTGATCAGATAAATAATTGGAGGGCACTCAAATATCTGACTACATTCAAGGCAGGATATCAATAATCCTAATTTATTCACATAAAACTAATATGTTGGCATAAAACTCATAAAATCTACATACATATAATATAAAACATAAATGTGTACATATGTCCAGGTAATAATATTCAGTCAGCCCTGTGACCATGTATCATCGCCAGGTCGGCGTCAATCGTAAATGTCCACGCTGAATATAATCGCCTGGTGGCGCTTGAGTCACTTATGATTGTCCGCACTGGATCACCCGTTCAGGCGTCTGCATGCAATAGGAATCACTAGTATAATATTTTCAAATAAGCCCCATAGGACAGAGTACTTTACCCCTCTTCTGTTCCTGTGGGGTCATCCAGCAGCAGCTGCTTAAACTCAGCGGTTAGCAGGTCTCAAACGTTGCGTCCCACGTGACCCAGCTATGTCTCACGTATTACACACTGCTCTGTGAAAGGCTGGTGATGCGCTGGGTCCTAGAGTCCGGACCGAATGTTGATCTTTATATCAGATGTCGTTTCACAGGGGGGTCCGAGGGTTAGGATGCCCGATGCTGTTGGCACCTCAATATTCCATAGTGGAGTCCTGTGCTGTCATGAACCGTACGCGTTTCGGGGATCAAGCCCCTTCCTCAGCGGCAATGACAGCTACTAGAATCACTTATCCTTAAATATCCTCGGATATTTAACACGTATAAAAGCGGGCTCAAAGGACAACCCTGACAAACGCCAGACCCGACCTCGAAAGAGCAGCCAGACCAACCGTTCACAAGCGGGAAACTCTCCGCCCCTGCATACAAGATCTTTAACCAATCAACAAACCTCCCCGGCAGGCCGTACTTCAGAAGGACCGACCAGAGGTACTTGTGGTTCACCCGATCAAACGCCTTTGCCTGATCTAAGGACAGCATGTACCCCTTCCAGTGACCCGCTCTACTCCGCTCCACTGCTTCTCGGACACCGAGCACAGCACTAAAAGTACTGCGGCCTGGAACCGAGCAATGCTGGGACGCCGAAAGGAGCTGGGGCGCGAATTTCACCAACCGATTGAACAGTATCTTGGCCAGAATCTTTCTGTCCGTATTGAGAAGCGCTATGGGACGCCAGTTCTCGATACGGCTCGGATCTTTACCCTTTGACAGAAGGATCAGGGCTGACCTCCTCATTGACTTCGGCAGAGTGCCCGAGGATAGGCACTCATTGAAAACCTCAGTCAAGAGGGGACATAAAGAGTCCTTAAAGGCCTTATAAAACTCGGATGTTAAGCCATCCGGGCCTGGCGACTTCTTCAGAGCTAACCCTTCCACCGCCAGGATTACTTCCTCCTTCCTGATCTCTTCCACCAAAACGTCAAAAGAGAGGTGAGCTCCCGACTCAGGGGCGAAGTCGGCAGGAAAGCCGACATCTTGTCCCGATCCAGATCCTTCTTTCCCAAGAGGCTCGAGTAGAAGGATCTGACGACTTCCAGGATCCCCGATCTGGACCTGTTCAGAGATCCCGTACTATCGACCAGTCCTGTCACCAACTTACTACTCACTGACATCTTGCAGTTTCTGTAAGGGTCGGGCGAGCGGTACTTCCCGAAGTCCCTCTCAAAAACCAAAGATGTGTGCCAATCGTACTGGCACCCCTTGAGCAAAGATTTCACCCTGGAGATATCCTCGCGGCTACCTCCAGTCGAGACCAGACGCTCGAGTTTCCTCCTCAGACCCTGATACAGGCGGTACCTGTCCAAGGACCTGAGGCTCGAGAGCTGGCGGAAGAACTTTGCCGCCCGATCTTTGAATATCTCCCACCACTCTGACTTAGTATCACAGAGATCCAGCAAAGTTACCTGACTCTGAAGGAAGTCCTCAAAGGATTGTCTCACCTCCGCTTCCTCCAGGACTCCCAAATTCAGCTTCCAGTAACCTTTTCTCATTTGGGGGGACTCTTAAATATTCAAAGAAAACATAATCAGACAGTGATTGGAGAATTCTACCTCTACGACCCTTAAGGGCGAGAAAATAGCCTCCTCCTTTAAATAAAACCTGTCTATTCTAGACCTAGTCTGACTTCCTCTATAATAAGTGAAACCCCCGTGGCCTGGGGTATGCCTGATGTGGACATCCACCAGGCGAGCCTCGCTAGCTACACTATTCAAAGAGATGCTATCGTAAGCCAGCCGGTCTCTGGCGCCTCCCCTATCCTGGGACCTCGTGACCGTGTTGAAATCCCCTCCAAAGACCACTTGCCGACTCGTAAAAAGAAAAGGCTCATAAAGGCCTCATAAAGAGACTTTTCCTGTCCCGTTTGGTCTGGGGCCCATAGATGTTAATTAGGCGCAGTTCTTGTCCCTTCATGAGGACATCCAGGATCAAACACCTCCCCATTTCCAACTCGATCACTCGTCGGCTTTCTACCGGTGCGGTAAAAAGGACTGCCACTCCGCTATACGGCTCGGCCGCAAGAGACTAGTAGGAGGGCCCTGATCTCCACTCCCTCCTGGCTTTGTGAATCGCTGCCAAATCTGACAGCCTGGTCTCTTGCAAAAACAAAATGTCAGCCCCAATCCGGCTGAGAAAATCAAAGGCCGCGAAACGAGCCGCATCCGACTTAATGCTGGCGACATTAATGGTCGCCAGTGTCAGCAGAGCGGGTGCCGCCATACAGAGCGATCGAGCTAGACGGCCTTCTTCCCGACCCTCCCTCTCCCGGGGCTGTCTTCTAAGGCGGCACGACCCCTCTTGAGGGAGACGGTGGTGTCCATCTGTTTTGTCACCACCGCCTCCCCTGCGCACCACCCCTGGCTTCCTCGGTCTCAGGGCCCGGTTTTGCCAGAGGGGGGCGTGGGGCCTCCTGAAGGCCCTCCCTCCTTCGCCCCCGGTCTCCCACCTTTAACCTCCCCCTCAGAAGAAGAGGAGGCAGAGGTCTCATCCAAGGTGAGAAACCGGTTGGAGAGCTCCAGAGGGGAGCCGGTTCGGCCTTCCCTGGCTACTTTGGTCGAGTCAGGTCTTTTCTTGGTACGGTGTTTCCGTCTGATTTTTTTGGACTCTGTCCCACTATCCTCTGCAGCGCTTTCATAGTGCAAGGACAGAGTCTCCTTGGCACGCTCCAGTCTTTCGTTTTCCTCATTCAGCTCCCTGTCCCCTAGGGTCTCCGATGCGGGAGGGGCAGCCGCTAGGGAAGGGGCAGGCATCACCCCAGGACGGGGTTCCTCCCGCTCCCTCTCCGCCTGGCGCCTCTCCCTCCGCCTCTGCCGGGACGGACCATCTTTGTTCTTCACCGACCCCTGAACTCTGCTGTCTCCGCCAGCACCCGCCTCAGCCGAAGGGACCACCCGGCCCGCTCCTGCGTGAGCTCGGCTGCATTGACCTCAGAGAGAAGACAACGACTGAAAGGGTGACCGAGTTCACCGCACAGGTTGCATCTAATCTCCCCACAAGATGCGGCTAGATGACCAGTCCCCCCACACAGCGCGCCCTTCTGCACTTGGCAGCTGGCGCTGAAGTGTGAGGGGCTGCCGCACTTGTGACAGAGCTTAGGCTGCCCCCTGTCGAAAACCAAAATCCTGTCATGGCCGATAAAGGCAGATAATGGAATGTGGGAAACCGTACTCCCCAGACACTTGAGCTTGATGTTAAACGTCCAGGCGCCCGACCAAATGCCAAACTCATCCAGGTTCTTGGATGGAACCCCCTGGATCTCTCCATACCTGCCCAGCCAGGTCATGACGTCAACACAAGAGAGCGACTCGTTACGGGTCAAAACGGTCACTCTCTTGACCTCACTCTGACGGGTTATTGCTTTCGCAAGGAAACCGCACCAGTCCGGCAAGTTCTTCGCCAGCTCATACCCGGACCAGAAGAGCTCCAGCCCCTCCGGACGGACAAAGCTGACGTCGAACTCCTTGGAGCCGTACGGATGGATCAAGGCAAAGATGTCGGTCGCCTTGAAACCCATCCCAAGCAGGAGCTCCGCCACCCTCTTTCTTGTAGGGCAAGCTTCATCGCTACTCCACTTGAGACAGACCACATTCCGTCTGACCCCAGGGGCGGTTGTAGGTGACAACCAGGCGGTCTCACCCCCATTCTGCTCTCGGAAAGTCCTCACACCATGTCTGTTGAACCAGAATGACAGATCAACCTTCTTTCCCTCTACAGTGATGGAGCTCTCCCCCTTTTTGAGGGCCTCCAGATGTCGCCGCTGCAAGTCACCATCTCCGGACCGTGAGAGCGAGGGAGCCAACGAGGACAGCCCCTCCCCCCCACGGCTGCAGCCACACTGGCATAACTTCTGCCAGGCGCCACGGACGCGGGAGCGGCAACCGAGCCGCCCCCCCCCTCCCCCACCGTCCCTAACGCAGATACTGCACCCCGTCCCCCCGGAGGGGCCACACGGGGGCCCGCAGCCGCTTTCTCAGCGGCCGATCGCCCCCCCGCATCCACCCCACCACCAGAGACCGGGCCCACAGCCGTAACACACTCCGCCACACTCGCTTGGCCACCGACCCTAGAAGCCCGAGAGGCCACGGAGGCACCGGCCGGTTTAACAGGCGCACCAGTAGCTACTCCAGCCACCGGTGTCCCACCGACCCCCACCTCCATAGCCCCCCCCAGCCCCAGAGGCCAGAGACACATAACACGTTTGTCCGCTAGGAGCAACCCCTTTCCCAGGAGCCGCCTCCCGCGAACAAACCGCTGGGCCAGCAGACACTTCCATTACAGAATTCATTACAGCATTCATATTCATATTTTTGTTATCGCTGCCAGCCTCTCTCAATACTTGGGCGCTGGTGACAATTACCTCCCCCTCTCCAGCGCTTGACTCAGCGCCGGAGGAGTAGGAGGCAGAGGCCCCAGCAATAAGCCCGGTCTTTATATATTCTGCTACTGCACTGGGGGATACGAACCCTGCTTTTAATCTCTTAGCCTTTTTGGCCCTCTTAACATTCTTTATCTTTTTCACTTTAATGGGGGACTGGTGTGCTGTAGAACCACTGCTCCCAGCCACACCAGTCCTCGCTTTTCCAGCTTTTCCTGCTGCCGCCACTCCCGCCGCCACTGTGCGCTGCCGCTTGGGCGCGTCCCCGGACACACACCCAGCTCCGCCCCCAGACAAGGGAGCATCGCCAGGAGCATCTCCAGCCGCGCTCACTACACCGCCTCCTGTCTGCATGTCCAGGACCTTTAGGCTCCGCCCATGTGTGGGAGGAGCAGCGTCCCCGCCATACCGCCTCAGCTCCACGCCACAAGCGCCCACCGAGGCAGCGGATGGGGACACTTTTTCCATGGGACCCCAGCGCCAAGCCACTCCCCCCTCCCACAGGGGAGCAGCCCACAGCGCCAGGGGCTCCCAACTGGCCAGCACCGCAGCTAGCCCCGCCTCCTCTATTGCCGGCAAGACCGGCATCCTGCACCATCTTTCCTACACCTGACCCCGCCATGACAGCGGGACCCAGAGGACCAACCTGTGGCTCACCCTGCATGGACTTTTCAGCCCGCACAGAGGGAGCCACAGGAACATATACATAGCTTATTTCAAATTGTTGGTCTTTGTTCTTTTTGCTCTTTTTGTTTTTTCCCTTCCCTTCTCTGTCTTTCAGTAGTTTATCGCCAAAGGCAAAATCCTTGAATTCTATGGGGGATTTTAGCAGTCGGATCTGTTCCATCAGACCCCCACCGCTTCCGCTCTCTTCCTCGCTGAAGTCACTTACATAGGAGGCGCTGTCGTCAGATGGAGGTAAACCAACTTGTTCAGCTGGGATCCCACTTCTGCACTCCAGGCTCTGCAACGGCTCTCGGAATTCTGGGGGTGCAGGGGCAGGCTCAGGCTAAACTTTCACCCTGGACCCAGTTACCTCACCGGGTTTTGGGTTATCCGCCTCACTATCACTGCCCTCACCACACTGCTCCCCTTTCCTCTCCATTTCCACAAAGCGATCCTCATTTGCCAGCTTTTCTCTGAAAGGGCCGCTTTCATTCAGCAGCTTCTCCTTTTCCACCTCGGCAGCTTCAATCAGCAACTTTAGGTCCCTGATCCTCTCGGCTATAGGGTGTCTCTTTCTGCTAGACGTATTATTTGCCTTAATCCTTTCAAGCTTTAGCTCATTTCTCTGAGCTTTGAGGTGTCGCCCCAGCTCCTTATATTTCTGTAGGTGGGCTGCTACCCGGGAGCTGTAGGTGGTGGTGGACTCTCCCTCCCACCGGGACCCCCAACCTACCTGGGACGACACCTCCATAGCCTCTGCAGGGACTTCACCTTTCCTTCTTGGGTCTTCATGGGGGGACCTGGCTGTTGTCACCAGGTTTTTTAACCCCACTTCCGCTCAGGGCCGGTTGCCTGGACCCCCTGCTCCCCCCCGACCCTGACCGGAGAGCAGGGGTCCTCATCTTAGACACCATGGTCCGAGACCCCACCAACTCCCTAGGGAGAGGCAGGGTCTGGACTGGGAGTAGCTGGTAAAACTCCCTGGAAGACAGGTGGCTCTACAGGGGAAAAGTTGGTGAATCACCCTGGAGCACAAGCTGGGATGCAGGAGCTCCACCCAGGCATGTCTGATCACTGCAGCTGCTAGCACCAGACTGAGCTCAGCAATCTCTGCCTCTGTGTCTCCTACACACTGCTTACACCGTGACTGTATCTCCTACACACTGCTTACACCGTGACCGTATCTCCTACACACTGCTTACACCGTGACCGTATCTCCTACACACTGCTTGCACTGTGACCGTATCTCCTACACACTGCTTACACTGTGACTGTATCTCCTACACACCGCTTACACTGTGACCGTATCTCCTACACACCGCTTACACTGTGACCGTATCTTCTACATACCGCTTACACTGTGACTGTATCTCCTACACACTGCTTACACTGTGACCGTATCTCCTAAACACTGCTTACACTGTGACCGTATCTCCTACACACCGCTTATACTGTGACCGTATCTCTTACACACCGCTTACACTGTAACCGTATATCTCCTACACACTGCTTACACTGTGACCGTATCTACTAAACACTGTTAATACTGTGACCGTATCTCCTACACACCGGTTACACTGTGACCATATCTACTAAACACTGCTTATGCTGTGACCGTATCTCCTACACACCGCTTACACTGTGACTGTATCTCCTAAACACTGCTTACACTGTGACCGTATCTACTAAACACTGCTTACACTGTGACCCCATATCTCCTAAACACTGCTTATACTGTGACCGTATCTCCTAAACACTGCTGTTTAGTAGATAACAGTTGATGAGTTTCTCATTGCTTTCAAGGGGAGACTCATTTTCCGCCAGTACGTTCCCTCTAAGCAGGCGAGGTATGGCGTGAAGCTGTACAAACTTTGTGAGAGTACCTCAGGGTACAATTACAAGTTTCGTGTGTACGAGGGGCGAGATTCCTGTATTTAACCCCAAGAATGTCCCCCCACTCTGGGTGTTAGCGGGAAACTTGTGTGGGACCTTATGCACCCACTGCTAGATAAGGGTTACCACCTGTACGTGGATAACTTTTATACTAGTATCCCCTTGTTCCAGTTCCTCACCACCAGATCCACGTCCGCTTGTGGGACCGTGCGGAAAAATCAATGCGGCCTCTCTACCCACCCCCTCCAGGTACCTATCCCCAGGGGTGAGACCCGAGCCCTTACCAGTGGAAACCTGTTGCTGGTCAGAGATAAGGACAAGAGGGATGTCCTTGTACTGTCCACAATTCATGGTAACGGCATCACCCTTGTCCCTGTGCGAGGTACCACGGCAGCAGTCCTTAAGCCCAATTGTATCGTCGACTACAATCGGTATATGGGAGAAGTTGATCTCTCTGATCAAGTCCTCAAGCCATAGAACGCCATGCGCAAAACCCGGGCATGGTACAAAAAAGTTGCGGTCTACTTGGTACAGGTTGCCTTGTACAACTCTTTTGTGCTGTCCCAGAGCGCTGGCAACACAGGGACATTCCTTCAGTTCTATGAGGCAGTCCTCAAGGCCCTGATCTTTTCTGACCAGGAAAGAGCAGGCCAGAGTACCTCGGGAACTGGAGGCGCCTGGATCGTCCCTGGCCAACACTTTCCAGGTGTGGTCCCCCATACCGGAAAGAAGGGCGAACCCAAAAAAAGTGCAGAGTGTGTCGCAGGAGGGGGATACGGAAGGACACCACTACTCAATGTGACACGTGCCCCGATCATCCGGGCCTCTGCATTGACAGTTGCTTCAGGGAGTACCACACTTCCATGGAGTACTAAATTTATATCACAATTTAGCCACTGACAATCGGATAAACACTAAAACAAAACAAATAAAATTCTAAAATATTATTTAGTAAAACTAAAATAAATAAAAAAATTGACATATTAAGTATCGCCGCGTCCGTAATAATCTGCTCTATAAAAATTCCCCCCAACCCCTCAGATGAACACGGTAAAAAATATTAAATAAAAACGGTGCCAAAAAAGCCATTTTTTTGCAAATTTTACATTTTTCCCAATAACAAAGTAAGGGTTAACAACCAAATAAAACTTAATATTTATTACCCTCATACCGCAGTTTACAGAAACACCCCATATGTGGTCGTAAACTGCTGTACGGGCACACGGCAAGGAGCAGAAGGAAAGCAATGCCGTATGGTTTCTGGAAGGCAGATTTTGATTGCCTTTTTTTTGGCACCATGTCCCATTTGAAGCCCCCCTGATGCACCCCTAGAGTAGAAATGCCATAAAAGTGACCCCATCTAAGAAACTACACCCCTCAAGGTATTCAAAACTGATTTTACTAACCAAAAATCATATGTACCCTAAAAATAGTCCCAACAAAACTGCCACCTTATCCCGTAGTTTCTTAGATGGGGTCACTTTTATGAAGTTTCTACTCTAGGGGTCAATCAGGAGGGCTTTAAATGGGACATGGTGTAAATGAACCAGTCCAGCAAAATCTGCCTTCCAAAAACCATACGGTGCACCTTTCCCTCTACGCCCTCTACCATACCTTGAAGGGTGTAGTTTCTAGAATGGGGTCATTTCTGGGTGGTTTCTATTATGTAAGCTGACTTCAGACCTGAACTGGTCCTTAAAAAGTGGGTTTTTGAAAATTTCTGAAAAATTTCAAGATTTGCTTCTAAACTTCTAAGCCTTGTAACGTCCCCAAAAAATAAAATGTAATTCCCAAAATGATCCAAACATGAAGTAGAAATACGGGGAATGCAAAGTAATAACTATTTTTGTAGGTATTACTATGTATTATTGAAGTAGAGAAATTGAAACTTGGAAATTTGCAATTTGTTACAAATTTTTGGTAAATTTTGTATTTTTTATAAATAAAATATATATTTTTTACTTCATTTTACCAGTGTCATGAAGTACAATATGTGACAAAAAAAACATTCTCAGAATGGCCTGGATAAGTAAAAGCGTTTTAAAGTTATCATCACTTAAGGTGACACTGGTCAGATTTGCAAAAAATGTCCGGGTCCTTAAGGCTGGGTTCACACCTGAGCGTTTTACAGCGCGTTCCTACACGCTGTAAAACGCTCAACAAGCAAAAACCAATGCTTCGCTATCGGCATGGTTCTCACCTGAGCGTTTTACAGAGCGTACGATCAGCAAGAAGTACAGGAGCTTCTTTGGGGCGCATCGTCATGTGTTCCCGCACATAGACCTAGCGGGAGCGCGCGACAATGGGCGTTTGCTTGTTTCACTCGCACGAATGTAAACGCCCGATAAGTACGCTTGTAAACAGCGCTTATCGGGTATGCTTAGGTGTGAACCCGGCCTAAGGTGAAATAAGGCTGTGTCCTTAAGGAGTTAAAGGGAACCTGTCATATGGATATTTGATTATAATCTTACTAATTATATACAATCATTAACTACTAAAAAGTGCCTTAGATGTATTCACTTACTGGTGTGACAGATGGTTACCTCATAACATACACACAAAGATGCCGCATGCTAATGAGCTGATTTGAGTCCAGCGTTTTTGTAATTCAGAGCTATAGCCACTCCCCTGCCCACCTGCTGCTGATTGATATGTAAAAAAAACTGTCATTCAGCAGCAGGTGGGCGGGGAGAGTCAGGAGCTCATAAATATTCAGGACTCATCATTATCAGCTGGAGCTTTTCAATACAAGATGTTGGCAGATTGACTGGGTCAATTAAAGAAAGTGACCCAGCATTTTGCTAAGAGAATCAGTCACTTATTTATGTTGCCCTTAGTTAGGACACCATAAAACTGGTGACAGGTTCCCTTTAAGATAAAGTTGTTCCTGTTTGGTCTTTATTTGTGGGCGTTACAGAGATGCTTTAAGTCAAAATTAAAAGTGCTCCATCATTCTTTCTATTCTATGCCTCAAATCCTCAACACGGACATTGTAGTTTGTAATCATAGAAAATATGTAGATTGTAATATGCTTTCTGGTTACATTTTGGTGAGTTTTAACTTCATTTTAGATTTTTCCAGATCCAGAGGGAAGTAGCCAACTGCCTTGAGGAGGACCACTTCAGGAGGGACTATGCTGCCGGCAATGAGAGCTGTGTGCTGTCTCCGCTTGGGTCGGTGCATGAGTCAGGCAGCCATTGGAGGTCCCAGTAGGGAGCAGCGCTTCATGGTGAATGAATTCGTTTTTCACAGTGTGACCTCCAGTGCCCAAATGTCTCAGCCATATTGGTATGGGAAGGTGTCCCCTGTGTAATCAAGGGGGTCTGCAACCTTCAGCATTCCAGATGCTGTGAAACTACAACTCCCAGCATGAAAACATGCTCGGCTCATCTAAGGACTCATGCGCACGTATTTTGTGTCCGTGAATGCGGAACCATTCACTTACATGGGGCCACAAAAAAACGGAAATGACTCAGTTTGTATTCCGTATCCGTATATCCACAAGTACATTTAGCAAAAAAATAGAACATGTCCTATTCATGTCCATTTTGCGGACAAGGACAGGCATTGTTATAGTGGATCTGCAGAAAACGGATGTAACATGGATGCCACTCTGATGTTACCCGTTTATTTAATTTTTTTGTGGATCCATGTTTTGCGGACCCCAAAATACATACGGTTGTGTGCATGAGCCCTAAATCCCTTAGAAGTGAATGGAGCATTCTGGGACTTGTAGTTTCAGAACAGCTGGCTTTCTGGAGGTGCCTGTAATCTGTTACTAGGCAACACACGTATGATTCTGTATCGCACATGTGTTTACATAGTCCCATGTAACATATGTATAAAAGTGATTTAAAAAAATAGCGTCTGTGAATGACCGGTAGTCGCCATATTGGGCTGTCTGCATTTTTAAGTAATGCAAAGTATACGCTGACCTCCATCTGTGCCCTTGCTCAGTGTGTCATACTGACCAGGGTATAGATACATACCCTCATTTGCCGCTTTGACGTGAGGGGGCAGTGCTCTTGCCTGTACTGATTGGAATGCCCCCCATTCTAGACAAGCCCCTTTAAAATTATGGAAGTGACAGAGTAAAATTGACTAGATATGGCAAATAACCAATATCTTATGCTGCCTTCCATGTCTAGGTGGTTGGACTGGGCAATCATGGCCTGTCTGGCACTAGACACAGTGTGGGCCTGACTGCCATTAACCGTCTGGCATGGAGGCTGAATGTCGCTGACCAGTGGAAGACGGACCGACGGACAGGAGCAGATCTCGTCACCACCCAGCTGGACGGCGTTCATCTAGTTTTGATAAAACCCCGTCACTTTATGAATGTTAATGAGACGAGTGTGGCTAATGTAGGTGAGGAGGACGAGTCCGGAGTAGGTCATATAGGTATACAACAGTGTCACTATGACAGAGCCAGCCTTCAGCAGTGTCACCATAGTAGAAACTTCTGCAACGGTGTCTGACTCCCTATAACTGATCCAGCCTGCAGCAGTAGCCCATAGCAGATCCAGCTTGCCCCAGTCCTTATAGAAGATTCAGTCTGTAACCATGCCCCCATAGCAGAGCCACATCTACCCCTATAAAAGATCCAGCCTGCAGCAGTGTCCCCCTAAAAGATCCAGCCTGCAGCAGTGTCCCCCTAAAAGATCCAGCCTGCAGCAGTGTCCCCCTAAAAGAGTCAGCCTGCAGCAGTGTCCCCCTAACAGAGTCAGCCTGCAGCAGTGTCCCCCTAACAGAGTCAGCCTGCAGCAGTGTCCCCCTAAAAGATCCAGCCTGCAGCAGTGTCCCCCTAACAGTCAGCCTGCAGCAGTGTCCCCCTAACAGTCAGCCTGCAGCAGTGTCCCCCTAACAGTCAGCCTGCAGCAGTGTCCCCCTAACAGAGTCAGCCTGCAGCAGTGTCCCCCTAACAGAGTCAGCCTGCAGCAGTGTCCCCCTAACAGAGTCAGCCTGCAGCAGTGTCGCCAATACAGAGTCAGCCTGCAGAAGTGTCGCCCATATGTAGTGTCCCACTAGGTATGGGTGGGCACTACACAAGGGTCAATTGGTGTGCGCGTTACTCCTACTCACAAGGAACAGAAATGTCATATTTAATTCTGCATTTAATGTATGTTTTAATGTGTTTTTACATGCAATGTACCCCTGTGTGATGCAGTAGCAGGCCTAGTTGGGTGTAGTTAGACATCCCAGACACTAGAGGGAGATAGGGAGCCCCTAGTATAAATGTCCAGGCCCAGACAGGGAGAGGGAGTGCAGAGTCAGGAGTCTGAGAAGATGGAGGTTAAGAAGCCTGCTCCTGACATGCAGCTGGATAGCCCTGGCTGCTAGTGATGTCCAGGAGGCTGTTGAGAAGCTCCAGCCTGCCTGAGAACAAGAGAGCCTAAGTTAGCTCTGAAGAGATACCCCAGTTGCAGGAACCAACCTCCTGGGAGAAACCTACAGTTATCCACCTGATAGGAGGAGGCGACCCAGGGTAAGCAAAGTGACCCTGATGGGCAGAGGATTTTAGGAATCATAGCAAGAAGTATAATACCTGAGGAAGAAAGTAACCAAGGATATAAGCCACCCTTTTAGGCATCCGGGCCTTGGGAGATATAAAGCCAGAGCAGGAGTTCTATAAAGGACAGTGTACATTGATTCTGAGGAAAGGTACAACCTGCTGCTGAGTGCTTGTGGAATTTACCCTCAGTGTATCTTGCATGACTATTGCCTGCCATATTGTGAATGAGCCCCTTTGTGGAACTGTAATCTGAAGACTGTGCTACACCTGCTGTACAAAGTTGGATTGTTCAGTAAAGTTACGTTTTGGTTCACTATATACTTGTGTACCTTCATCATTCCAACCACCAACCGGCGTGCCACCGTCCAAAGGCACTGGCGTCACGAATACCACAGGGACCTTGCCCCAGGCACACAAAATACCTGTAACATCCAGGGCACCTCAACTACCATCAGGCCTGGTCCCTATCTACAGAGCGTGCCCCAGAGGAACTGTGTCTACCTCTCCTTCACTGCCACGCGCCTGCCCAGGGTTCTTCAAATATAGTGAGTACCCTCGATTGCCCATAACTGTGACCTCACTTCGTCATACCCTGCAGGTCTGGCGTGTTGCACATACAGAGTCAGCCTGCAGCAGTGTCGCCCATACAGAGTCAGCCTGCAGAAGTGTCGCCCATACAGAGTCAGCCTGCAGCAGTGTCGCCCATACAGAGTCAGCCTGCAGCAGTGTCACCCATACAGAGTCAGCCTGCAGCAGTGTCCCCCTAACAGAGTCAGCCTGCAGCAGTATCGCCCATACAGAGTCAGCCTACAGCAGTGTCACCCATTCAGAGTCAGCCTGCAGCAGTGTCGCCCATTCAGAGTCAGCCTGCAGCAGTGTCACCCATACAGAGTCAGCCTGCAGCAGTGTCGCCCATACAGAGTCAGCCTGCAGCAGTGTCGCCCATACAGAGTCAGCCTGCAGCAGTGTCGCCCATAGCAGATTCAGCCTGTAACCATGCCCCTATAGCAGAGCCACAGTGCCCCTATAAAAGATCCAGCCTGCAGCAGTGTCCCCCTAACAGAATCAGCCTGCAGCAGGCAGCTCTTTTATGTCCTATGACTAGCCTTTGGATCAGGCATATTTTTGCAACTGGAATACTTCTTTGAATTTGGCAAGAAATGTGTAGGTTACCACCAAGTTTTATCCCACTTTTTCTGCAAATATTTCCCAACTGCTCATTGCCACACTTCTTGAAAGGGTCGTCTCATCACCTTTCATATGGGAGCCTCCTGATCTCCACAGTTCTAGCAGACAGAGCATTTTACCATAGGAAACCACAGCCAGCCAAAAATGTCTTCTGCATTGCCTGCTGCAGGGGACATGGCAGCCATTGAGATAAAAGTCTGTCTGTCCATTTAATACAAGGATGGCTTGTGTCCAACCAGGTGGGTTTCCATTTCTGCTGTAAGACAGTTTCTGCTCTAGATTCCCAATAATTCCTTCATGTTTCGTTATATATAAGAATTATCCTGTCTCTCAATATACAAATTGCTGAATTATTTTTTCTGTTCTTATTCAGCTAGAAAGTTCCACCTGAGCCCTGAGAATATCTATTACATGATGAGCTGGACAAACCTCTAGGGCAGGTGACCCTGAAGCTTGGAGGGAGCGCGAGGTGACTAGCTCAACGATCATCTGACACCGACCATTTTTCATCTGACAACTTTAAATTGAATCTATCAGGTCTGAAGACGGCATTGGATAAAGGACGAGACTCTGAGCTCAGGTTCGTATTTTTTATTTTAAATTTGATGCAGTAGTTTCATATACAAAGCTGCCAGGATTTATAGAGAGCCTGTGAGTCCTGCATGCCCCTCCCAGAAGGTGTGATTGACAGATTAATGGGCGGGGCCAGCAGGACTCACAGGCTTTCTATAAATCCAGGCAGCTTTTTACATGAAAATACTGAATGTGAACCCTCAAGCTCAGGGTTTCTCTCATTCTTCTGTGCTGTCCTCATATATACCTGTGGGGTTTTTCTTAAAGGGGTTGTCTGAGATTTTGATATTGATGGCCTATCCTCGGTGGGGGTCCGACTCCAGACACCCATTGCGCTCTTTAGTTCCAGTGAAGGAAAATCTTAATGCTTCAGCGCCAATACATCTGGTGAGCACTGTGACCTCTTTCTAGGCCAGTGACACCATATTTATTGGTCATGGCCTATGTGCAGCTCATTCAAGTGAATAGGCCTGGGCTGCAATACCAAGATCAGCCACTATACACTGGACAGCGCTGTTCTTGGTAAGCTGAAAAGGAGGCTGCAGTGCTCACTGAAGCACCGCAGCCTCTTCAAACAGCTGATCAGCAGGGGTACTGGGTGTCGGACCCCCACTGATGACCTATCCTGATTAATACCATCAATATCAAAATCTCAGAAACCCCTTTAAAAGAGCTGGAGAGCAATGTATTATAATTTTTAGAACTGTCACTTTTATATCATTGACTCATTTGTATGTAAATGGTGGATTTCTGCCCTGTGATATAGTGATTATGGAGGCAGGGTTATTCCTGGCCCTTTTGTCCAAGTTGGCAGTACAACCAATCTTTAATGATTTTCTATAAGTGCCCGAAATTCCTTATCCTAAAGTTTCTGATTCCTGTTTGATGGGTGACGCATAGCTCTGCAGTGTAGCTTCAATAATAATCCCGACTGCAACCTGGTGGTGTGATAACATTCTGACCCCAGCCTTTCTCTGTATTTTCTAGGGGCCACAATGGGGTCCGTTCCTGCATTGACCACCTGAAATCAGGTGTAAGTTCTTCAGCAGATGCCTCCCACCCTCAGTCTTTTCAAGCATGGCCACAAGGCTTCTGTAATAAGTGGAATGCAATAATAAAAAATGCCCTTGAAGGTGTTCATGGCTTTTGCCCATTTGATCTGCTATTCATAGTATCTGCACCTTGCATTATGAACACATAAGGCATGTATAACGGAGCGCTCATATATAATAAGCGTTCATATATATTATAGGAATCTGTACTCGCAGTGGTGTCAGAAATGATAGATTGCGGGTTTTAAAGTCCAAACCGTCCTTTATTTAGTCACTTCAGCATAACAGATTAGCATCCAAGTTATGGCGTCACTTGATGAGGTGAAGTTACGGCATAACATAACGCAAAAATAAATACCTGCTGGTCTGGGTCTCACCTATAGAGTCCTGTTCACACCAGGGGAGATCAGGCTTCACTCAGCCAGTCACCAAGCTCCAACCACACAGTTCGGATCTTCAACCTTCATTCCCCCAGACTGGCATTCTGAGGTCTGCTTTATTCCCCAGTGATGATCCCAGTAGGCCTCACCTGGGATCACCTCGGGCTAGGAGAAAAAGTCCTTGGCAGACGATGACCAGACTGTAGATTGGTATCGGACGTCCGGGTGACAAGTCTTCAGTGACTGCATATGTGCTTGGACGCTTTACCAAGAGCGAGCAGGAGGCGCTGAGCCCAGTTCTGGAGAAAGGTCTAGACTTGTTACTTGGACACATCCAAAAACGGACTCGGGCTACTAGTCCTGTGGCAAAATCTGTGCCAGTGGAAAACAGAGCATGATGGGAGTTATCCTCTAGAATATTCAATTCATAGACAGCAGAGGAGAAGCCGGCTAAGGTCTAGGACCACATGTGAAGAGATGGTAGGGACCACGGTCATTTTGGTTGCATCTCTAGTGTAATCTTCACTACTAGACAGGGCAGGAGGATAAGTTGTCCAAACTCACATACCAACTTCTAGGAGTGTTCCCGTGATATATATTGATAACTGTACCTCCACCAATCAGATATTGATAGCATCTACCATATCACTGGTATGGCTTCAATGCATAAAGCTGGAAAACGCCTTTAACGTGTATCTTAATCAGTTTTTGTAATATATAATACCTCAGCTTGGTAAGATAGGACTGGCCGAGGGATTTCCCAGTCCACACCCCCCATCACAGATTTTCTTTTTCTCCTAGCCCGAGGTGATCCCAGGTGAGGCCTACTGGGATCATCACTGGGGAATAAAGCAGACCTCACAATGCCAGTCTGGGGGAATGAAGGCTGGAGATCTGAACTGTGTGGTTGGAGCTTGGTGACTGGCTGAGTGAAGCCTGATCTCCCCTGGTGTGAACAGGACTCTATAGGTGAGACCCAGACCAGCAGGTATTTATTTTTGCGTTATGTTATGCCGTAACTTCACCTCATCAAGTGACGCCATAACTTGGATGCTAATCTGTTATGCTGAAGTGACTAAATAAAGGACGGTTTGGACTTTAAAACCCGCAATCTATCATTTCTGACACCACTGCGAGTACAGATTCCTATAATATATATGAACGCTTATTATATATGAGCGCTCCGTTATACATGCCTTATGTGTTCATAATGCAAGGTGCAGATACTATGAATAGCAGATCAAATGGGCAAAAGCCATGAACACCTTCAAGGGCATTTTTTATTATTGCATTCCACTTATTTTGGGCTAAAAATCATTTTTGCATTTGGTCTTTATTACATATTTTCAGCAGTTTTTGTGTTACATGGGTTAAATTTCAGTCTGTTTGCAGACTGTCACTCTAGGTAATGGGTATTTATATTGATGGCCTATCCTCGGGACAGGCCATCAATATCAGATCGGACACCCCGTGCACCTTCACTTCCATGGAAGCAGGGCTGCAGTGACCAGCTCCGTCCACTGCACAACTTAAAAAAAAAAAACTTCTGCCATTTTAGTGGTACATGGGTTAAATTTCTAAGTCCCATTTACCTCTCTATCTGATTTGACTAGAGATGAGCGAATTTCATATTTTAAAATTTGTTCACGCTACGTTTACTGGTAAAAGGTGAATTGCGTTATGGATTCCATTACCATGGACCATAAAGCAATTCTATAACGGAATGTCTTTAGAGGGATTCCGTTATTCATTCCGTCATAATAGAAGTCTATGGGCTACGGGACAGATCCGTTTTGCAGCCCATAGACTTCTACTATGACGGAATGAATAACGGAATGCCTCTAAAGACATTCCGTTATGCATTCCGTCATGGAATTGCGTTATAATGTGGTAATGGAATCCATAACTTCGAAAATTTCATCTACCGACCTGAGAGACTGCGATCCGGTCGGCAGAGAAAAAGCCCATGACTGCTCATCCCCCTTAAGCAAGGAAATTACCACACTGACTCGCTGTTTCTCATCCCCAGATGAGTGTGGACGTAGCCTAAAATACAGTTTGCATGCCTCCCTAAAATAAAATTATCACATCCCCCAGAAAATCTGTCCGGGAGGGCAACTTTAGGTTTAAGACAGGCCTAGTAACCACCACCACTAGGATCAGCAGCCTGTGGTCTCTGCATCTGCGAGACAGGCGTGCGGAGGTCAGCTACCTCCAAAGACAGCTCTTGCAGCTGACCTGCCAGTGCAGCAATAGGATTCATGGCTGCACACAAACAAAAAATGACGGTTTAAGAGGTTTATAATGTCACGCTTTGGTGTGGGAGGGAAACACCACACCGAGCATAAGAGGGAAGGGGGGAACAGGGAATCAGGCCTGAGAACTAGGGAATGAAGATGGACACCCCCTAGTAAAACCCTAACCAAAATCCTGACTCACTACCAGTATGAACAGACCCCAGAGGTAGGTGTGTTCATACACAAATACGTAAAGTCCTATCTAGCCCTATAGGACCCTGGTACTAATGGCAGGAACAAGACTACATGTTCCTCCAAAAGGAAGGGCAAACAGGAGTCTTCTTCAGGCCTAATACAAACAATAGGGAAATGCAACACACAGAACCCAAGCAAAATACAAAAAGGGAAAGGAAAGACTTAACTTCAAAGGAGCAATGGAAGCACCAGGATCTCTGCAGAGATCCATACATCAGCTATCCACAACTGAAACTGAAGCTATTAACAGCACAGCATTGTGGGAGAAGCAACAATAAATAAGGAAGGTTAAATGACCACATTAGCAACACCTGAGGCAAGGAGTGTGGCCGTTACAAGAAACAACACAGAAGCCTATTGTTCCACAAGGAAAATCTGTCAGATCAAGCCATGTGTTGCCAGTCTCATTGATCTCCTGCCACCTGTTGCATGAACGTCCGTGACAATATGCTTTTCAATGAAAAAAATAAATTGCAAAAAACAAAATCTTCCCTATATTTTTGGTATTGCTGCATCGGTTATGACCTGGACTACAAAGATATCATGTGAATTATCCCCTACAGTGAACACCTTAAAAAAATTTACAATATTACTAATTTATTCTTAGTTGCAACCAAGAAAACTTATTGAAAAGCGATGAAAAAGCGTAATTTACTCCAAAATGATTTCACTGAAAACTACAAGTCCTCCTGCAAAAATCAAGCCCTCACACAACTCCATCGAAATAAAAATAAAAAAGTTATTGGTCTTGGGAAGCGGCAATGCAAAAATATTTTTTTTCCATTTATATAAAAGGGTTTTATTGCATAAAAGTAGTAAAATGTAAAAAAAAACATATGTATTTGGAATAGCTGTAATCTTACTGACCCAGAGAATACAGAAATAATGTTATTTATACCGAAAAATGGACTCCGTTAAATTTATAACGTAAAAATTCAGTGGCAGTGTTGCTGTTTTTCCCATCTCCCTCCCAGAAAGAATTAATAAAAGTTAATCAGAAAAGTATCTGTACTCTGCAATGGGGCCATTAAAAACTTGTCCCGCAAAAAAACAAGCCCTCACACAGCTATATAGACTGAAAAATAAAAAGGTTATAGCTCTTGGAAGGTGTAGATGAAAAAAGTAAGAAAAACATTTGGTCAGTAAGGCCCAAAACAGGCTGGTCGCTAAGGGGTTAAGGGGCCAGTGGAAAGTAGGGTGTGAGCCTACATAATTTATATGTCAAGGGATGATTGAGCCAAAGAATCTGCAACCCTGAACCTCATCCCCTTAGAAAATATGTTTATGAATTGAATTTTATTTACTGGGCCACTTTTCTTTGCGGTTGCTGTGCCTTTGTAAATTTGCTGTTTATTATGTGATATATGTCCTGTTGGCAGGCTGGGCTGTGCTATTTTGGTCTCAGATGCTGACAATTGAGCTTTGTCTTAGTTGAGGACAAGTCCTCGCTTGCATTGTCTCAGTTGAGGACAAGTCATATGAGACTGCCATATGGGTCTGCCATATGCACTTAGGACTGAAAAAAGCCATATTCTGTTACTCAAGTTTATTGGAACTGGAGGAGCTGACTATTAGAATCCGCTATAAGGAGACTCCACAGATGAATATGGTGTAGACTGCTGGTAGAGTTGTCCATAGTCTAGGACCCATCAGCACCCGCAATTTATTCCAAGAACATGCTGCAACTCTTGGTCGCAACTCCGGCTGCATGGTAGGCCCAGCAGTAATATGGCACTGGTAAGTGTATTGTGGGTGATAGAGGTGGTAGACTGTCATCTTCTGTCTTTCCAATGGACCTTTAGGTGTGATTGATGAGGCAAGCTAATATTGATGGCAGTCACAGTGACATGGCCAGAAATTTAGCATTTAGCCTGATTCTGTTCACTGCCATGAAGTTCACTAGTCCCTATTATGTAATATTAGTTACAATACGTTTCTTACAATGATGAATAAAGAGGCTCAGACACATTGTTTGCTACCTCATCTTGTGACTTTTATTTAATAACAGAGCAGTAGATTGGAAATAGCCCTGTAAATCCCTGACTCTTGCAAAAAGTCGTACTTCAACACTGAGGAGAGGAAAAACCCCCAGTGGAGGAAACCTCTAAGGAGCCATGGCTGAAGGACTACCCCTCCTCTGGGCAAGGGAGTAAAAAGCCAACATTTGATGTGAGGTAGCTGAAGAAAGTCCGGTAAATGCCAAGTCCGGTATTGAGAACAGAAACCGAGCCCGGAATCTGCCTCTTAATGCAGCAGAATATATCTGACTGCGGAAAGTCCGGTAAATGCCAAGTCTGGTATTGAGAACAGAAACCGAGCCCGGAATCTGCCTCTTAATGCAGCAGAATATATCTGACTGCGGAAAGTCTGGAAAATGCCAAGTCCGGTATTGAGAACAGAAACCGAGCCCGGAATCTGCCTCTTAATGCAGCAGAATATATCTGACTGCGGAAAGTCCAGTAAATGCCAAGTCCGGTATTGAGAACAGAAACCGAGCCCGGAATCTGCCTCTTAATGCAGCAGATATATCTGACTGCGGAAAATCCAGTAAATGCCAAGTCCAGTTTTCAGAACAGAAACCGAGCCCGGAATCTGCCTTTTCATGCAGCAGAATATATCTGACTGCGGAAAGTCCGATAAATGCCTTGTCCAGCAATGTACAGATGGATTTAGTTGTCTTCCTGGCGCTCTGCCCCTGGTTCTTAACTTTATATGTTATTGGGGGTTTTCTGGGTCCTGGGTCTTTTGCCTCAGAATGATGGAGACGCCTTCTCTGGACAACATTAATGACAAATGCTGAGAGAAAAAATAGAAGAAAGAACATGTATCATAAAATTGATACAATATAATCTTTTCCTAAATGTTTCTAGGGCACATGAGACTTTTACACATCATCTACTCACCTGGAAATCTGTATAGTACATCATCGGGAATATTAGCAGGCCAACAAATCCCATCCACTCGCCTACCATGCCTATCATAGAGAAGATCTGCAGAAGATAGAGGGAGAGAGTAGAGAATGTTAGTGTCCAGCTTTTCTCACCAATGGCTCTGGTATGGAGTGAGATGGGAGGATGGCATGTCTTTCAAGAATTTGTCTATTACTATTACACAAGGTTGTGAATATTGACATGAACTCACCTCTTTACAGTGATCGTTGTTACATAGGCGGTTCATGGTCAAACCTAAATCAACTGGAAGAACGTGTTAAGGAGAAGTAACAAAAGTGTATTATTACAGTGTTTACTGTCATGTCTGATCCGCTCTACAATGGAGTCCCAGACAGCTAATAATCTCCAGTGTATCCAGCACACAACATTGCACTGTACCAGCCAGGTATAAAAGGATACAGATCAGCAGTGCCACAATGGTCACCAAGGTTGATGCAAATCTTATGTGGCACACGTGACGACTGCTGAAGGATTTCTCATACAGGCATATAGCTTGGCTAAGGTTGTAAACGGCAAAGAAGAAAAAGCCAGTTCCTGCTCCGATACTGTGAGCTATGGAATTGATCTTCGTCTAGAACATAGAACATAAACAGAAATATAAATGTCATCAATGAGGTCATCAAGAAGATCTGAGAATAGAGAACAGCAGAGGACGCAGGTGGAGTGTAATTATATAAAGACTAAATGAGCCAAACACAGTATATATTGTATATATACATAGACTTCAGTGGCCCCGGGCATTGACCCTCTCTAACTACTTGTCCTGAGCCCTCTGTGTACTACTGGATACTTATATAAAACCTGATAACTCACCGAACATACACCAGTCACGGCATTGGCAATACACGCGAGCCATCCCATGGCGTATAGGATTTTCTGGCAGATGATATTTCGCTTCTCTGATGGTTCAGAATGGAGGATCATGAACCTGTATTGGACGGAAACGACGCCAGCTCCTGAAATAGACAAATACATGTCATCATTATCATTTCTATACACATTTGTAATAACCTACAGGAGTCAGTGATGATTATAATCTCCAGTGATGACCACCGCTCAACGCTAAATATTGATTACAGCTCTGGAGTAGCTGAGCTCTTCATCATCTTATCTCTATATAGGAAACTGCATCCACTTACCTAGAAAGGAAGTCACCATGAAAACGACGGTGAAGACCACCGATTCTGGGAACTCTGCTCCCGTAGCACTGGGAAAAAAAGCAAAATATTGGATGTTAATGGAGAAACAAGTGGCAGAAATGTCTCATCATCAAGAGCAGAGGAGACTTTATGTACTTTTACCTGTCCCACTATATATCCATTACTTCCCCAGTACAATTTATAATCCAGTAATAATAATAGTGATAATAATGTAATAATAACATCCCCGGAATGACACCGATAACAAGACAGTAATAATTACACTGCACGGTCAGGAACCTCGTCCCGTCCCCTCTTACCTGATGTACAAAGATTTTGAATGGCTTAAGGTGAAAGTGATGGTAATTGCTGCGCAAAGGCCTAATAGTGACCATGTGGTGAAGAGGATAGGCAAGAATGCCAAACCCCGAATCTCCATGGCGCAAAGTAAAAGATTTGCTCAGCTCAAACAAAAGTCTGACTGTCTCTCTCTGTATTCACAGATAATCTGGCTCCGGTAATGTCAGGCAGTGGCTTATCTAGGCTCAGAACTCGATGATGTCACAAGCTTCTATGATGTCATCAGTGCCAAAATCTGATTGGTCGTCACTAGCTTCTGTGATGTCATCATCACATATACCTGGATCTGATTGGTCCTCACTAGCTTATATGCCTAAATGTGATTGGTCCTCACTAGCTTTTGTGATGTCATCATCATACTTACCTGGATATGATTGATCCTCACACAGTATTGTAGATCTTATGTGTGAATATACAGTGTGTGTGTATATATACAGTATATATACATTTATTTTATTTTTAAGTCCTTGGTTATTCAATGATAGATCACACAAGACCATATCACTAGAGCAGTGGTTAGCAAACTGCAGCTCTTTAGCCCCCTGATATTGGCTCTTCCAGGTGCGGGCTCACATGTACAGTGCAATAGCATTTTCGTTGCCCATAGCAAAAATAGGTAGGAGGGTGAAGACCAGGAAGTGGTGAACGCTCTGTACTCACCGCTTCCTGGTCCTCGGTTGTAGGCTGTGCAGGGCTGCGCACAGTGTGAGGCGCTCTGTGACGTCACGCTGTGCACGCCAGTTCACAGCACAGCCGACAGCAGGAGGAACACAGAGCGCGGGTAGTGAGGAGCAGCGGCATCCAGGAGCCGGAGAGGTAAGTGCTTTTTATTTTATGAAACTTGGGGCTGATCTGAGGCAATGGGGTGATGAGAATAATAATGGGGGATATGAGAGACGACATGGATGATGAGAGGCATCATGGTTGATAATGGGGATGATGAGAGGCATGGGGCTCTTATCTGAGGTCTGATTGAGGGGGTCATTTACTTTGGGGTCTGAGCTGGCATCTGATCTCAGGGAGGTCTTATTAACATTGAGGTTCTGATTAGTGGTCTGACCTTAGGTGTAATGAAAAATATTTTTTTCCATATTGCCCTCCTCTAAAACCTACGTGCGTCTTATAGGGTGAAACATTGTGGAGTGAAGGAAGATGTAGTGTCGAGGATTGAGAAAGGTATGTTCAGATGGTTAGGAATACCCTTATGAAGTAAATGACAATGTACCTTCCTATAGATCGCTGTTTTGTCGATATTTGACTCATTTTCCTAATAAGTTTGCCCACCACTGCACTAGAGAATTAGTAAAGTTTGGTGACGACCCCTGCTGTCATCTCTGCCCCTCTGTCTGTTCCCTAGGAAGGAAGCTGTTACCTGTGGCTGCTCCGCTCTCCTATCCAAATTACTCCTGATTATAAACCTAGTGATTCAGGTTATAGACATTTATTGGGCAATTACAGATAATGCAATACCTTTGACTCCTTAAAGACACATTTTCCAAGATCCATAACTTTTGTTTAGTTCAGATAGCCATATGTGGACTAATGTTTTTTTGTTTTTTTTATTTGCAAGACAAGTTGTAACTTTTAATTGCACTATTGAAAATGAGAAAAAAAAGTGGTGTGAAATAAAAAAAAGCAATTCCCCATTCTTTAATCAAATTTTGGGTTTACGACGTGAGTGAAAAATGACACGACAGCTTTATTCTGTGGGTCGATATGACAATACCAAATTGACATAATTTCTGTAATGTGTTAATAGGGGAAAAAAAAATAAAGAATAAAAAAACTTTTAAAAAAATATTTAGTCTTTATTGGGACTTTTTGATCACTTATTACATTTTTTGGGGAATACACCATGGCCAAAAATAGTAAATCATCTAGTTTTATTTATTTATTCTTTTTGGTTAGAGTGTTTATCGCACATGATAAATATTGTTATATTTTAATAGTTTTACACTGACCAAAAATATAAATGCAACACTTTTGGTTTTTCTCCCATTATGCATGAGCTGAACTCAAAGATCTGAAACATTTTCTACATAAGACCCATTACTCTCAAATATTGTTCACAAATCTGTCTAAGGCCTAGTTCACACGAACGTATAGCTTTTATCGTTTTTTGCGTTCCGTTTTTCACGGATCCGTTGTTCCGTTTTTGAGTTCCGTTGTGTTTCCGTTTCCTTTCCGTTTTTTCTATTCCGTTTTTCCGTATGCCATGTACAGTATACAGTAATTACATGGAAAAAATTGGCTAGGCATAACATTTTCAATAGATGGTTCAGCAAAAACGGAACGGATACAGAAGACATACGGATGCATTTCCGTATGTTTTCAGTTTTTTTACAGACCCATTGACTTGAATGGAGCCACGGAACGTGATTTGCGGGCAATAATAGGACATGTTCTATCTTTCAACAGAACGGAAAAACGGAAATACGGAAATGGAATGCTTATGGAACACATTCCGTTTTTAATGCAGAACTATTGAAATAAATGGTTCTGTATACGGACCGTATACGGACCACAAAAAAAAACGGCCTGTACACTTTGCCAAGATAATCCATCTCACCCCACAGGTGTGGCATATCAAGGTGCTGATTGGACAGCATGAATATTGAACAGGTGTGCCTTAGACTGCCCACAAAAAAGACCACTCTGAAATGTGCATAGTTTTGCCTTACTGGGGGGGGGGGGGGGGGGAGATGAGAAAACCAGTCAGTGTCTGGTGTGGCCACCATTTGCCTCAAGCAGTACAACACATCTCCGTCACATAGAGTACATCAGGTTGTTAATTGTGGCCTGTGGAATGTTGGTCCACTCCTCTTCAATAGCTGTGCGAAGTTGCAGGAACTGGAACGCGCCGTCGTATACGCCGATCCAGATTATCCCAAACATGCTCAATGGGTGACGTGTCTGGTGAGTATGCTGGCCATGCAAGAACTGGGATGTTTTCAGCTTCCAGGAATTGTGTACAGATCCTTGCAATATGGGGCCGTGCATTATCATGCTGCAACATGAGGTGATGGTCGTGGATGAATGGCCCAACAGTGGGCCTCAGTATCTCGTCAAGATATCTCTGTGCATTTCAAATGCCATCAATAAAATGCACCTGTGGTCGTTGTCCATAACATACGCCTGCCCATACCATAACCCCACCGCCACCATGGGCCACTCAATCTACAACCTTGACGTCAGCAAACCGCTCACCCACACAACGCCACACACGTTGTCTGCCATCTGCCCTGAACAGTGAAAGTTAGGTCCAGACCCTGATGAGGATGATGAGCATGCAGATGAGCTTCCCTGAGACGGTTTCTGACAGTTTGTGCAGAAATTCTTTGGTTATGGAAACCGTTTGTTGCTGCAGCTATCCGGATGGCTGGTCTCATACGATCATGGACGTGAACATGCTGGATATGGAGGTCCTGGGCTGGTGTGGTTACACGTGGTCTGCGGTTGTGAGGCCGGTTGGATGTACTGCCAAATTTTCTGAAACGTGTTTGGAGACGGCTTATGGTAGAGCAATGAACATTCATTGCATGGGCAACAGCTCTGGTAGACATTCCTGCACATTTCAGAGTGGCTTTCATTGTGGGCAGTCTAAGGAACACCTGTGCAATATTCATGCTGTCTAATCCGTACCTTGATATGTCACACCTGTGAGGTGGGATGGATTATCTCGGCAAAGGAGAAGTTCTCACTAACACAGATTTAGACAGATTTCTGAACAATATTTGAGAGTAATGGGTCTTTTGTGTATGTAGAAACATTTTCAGATCTTTGAGTTCAGCTCATGCAAAATGGGAGCAAAACCGAAAGTGTTTATATTTTTAGTCAGTGTATGTAAAATTATGAAAGTGGGGATGATTTGAATTATTTTTTTTTATTTAAAAACTTTTTTAAATTTTGTTTTTAGGGGACTTCAACATGCGATCTTCTAACTGCTTGTCCCATCGACTGCAATGGAATACAGTTGCAGTCTGGGATATTTCCACAGGCTGCCTGTCAAATTCAGGGCACCGTTCACAGCAGGTGCAAATAGGATTCAAATCGGTTTTGGAAATACTATTTTATAGATGTTCTTTCTTTAAAAGTCCTTTAATCTGATTTTTCTTCCCTTCTTAGGTTATTTGCCAGCATTGTGCCAAGAATGACCGATATCAGCCTTGGAAGTTTCATCTTCCTCGGAGTTTACTCCAAAGTCCGCAGCTTACTAGGAAACATATCTTCAATAGGAAGCTGAAGAGTGATGTTCTCCAAGACACAGCAGAAATGGAGAATCGGGCAAATTCACAGGAATGTGGCCGTCAGACTGATCCATGAGCCTACTCCTCTCATATATGACATTTCTAATATTTCCAGGGGATCCTTGTAGGACCGCAAAGCTGAGGAGTGTGCGCTGTAACTAGAAAGCTCTGCGTTATTAGAGCATTCGCTCTAAAACCATTGTAAGTCAATGGGGGACGGATAAGTTTTCTTTTGAGTTAGAGAAAACGGATCTTTCTCCATTGACCCACATTGTGAGTCATGACGGATCAGTCTTACTCCACATCCCAGGACGCACTAAAAAACGCTGCTTGCAGCGCTTTTGTGTGCATCATGGGAATGCAATGAATTGGAATGGCATGCATTCTGGTGCACTCCGTCCCCTTCAGTTATTTCCCCATTGACAATGAATGGGGTCAAAACTGAAGCGTTTTCCTTCGCTATTGAGACCCTGTGAAGGGAAAACACTGGTGTTAAAGTAGCCTTATTAGGACTGCACTGTTTAGTTGGTCTGCATTGTTAATGGTCCCGTGGTATTGCATGTGTCCTGCAGCTATTTACAATGCAGCGTGACTAAACAGTGTGGCCTAATTAGTTAATTGGAGCCCAGTGTGGCTTGCAAAGCTACAGTACGTTGCAACCATGGGTCAACCATGGCTTGTGGTCATACCCTTAAAGCGAGCAATAGTGAAAAACAAAAATGTCCAAAATCTGTCTGCAGCAGCGGACCTCCTTGGTGATGGTTTCCATGTAACTACATACCTTTTTCTATGTCATTTTAAGTAAAATATATGAAAACAAGAATGATATATTGCCAAATCGTGCCCAACCTGCCACCCAGGGCGATATTTTTATTTTATTTTTTTAGAAAGAGGCAGACGCGACTATAGGAACAATATATAGGGGGGTACAAAGATACCACAGTAAAAAATGGAGGGGCAAAAACAAAATAAGTATATATAAATAAGATTACAAAATACGAGAGAATTGCGGTATGCAGGGATACCTTTATAATAAAACAATTCACTTAAAGAAGCTATTCAGTCATCTGCTGTGCCGTCCTCTGCTTGCTTCCTTGGATTCTTTCCCCTTCTTTCTGTCTCTCGTCAGTGCGCAGGCGCACTGTTATGGTGGATCTGTGGAAGACACACTGTTATGGGGGCATCTGTGGATGACACTGTTATTATGCCTCTCATCACTCCCATATCAGCCCCCATGCCTCTCATTAGCTCCCATATCAGCCCTTATGCCTCATTAGCCCCCATTATAAGCCCTTATGCCTCATTAGCCCCCATTATGCCTCATTAGCCCCCATATGCCTAATTAGCCCCATGATGCCTCTCATTAGCCCCCATTATGCATCTCATTAGCTCCCATATGCCTCATTAGCCCTATTATGCCCCTAAAAGTCTAATTAGCCCCATTATGTCTCTAATTAGCCCCATTATGCCTCTCATTAGCCCCTATTATGCCCCCAGCAGCCTCATTTTTTAAAAATAAAAAAACACTTACCTCTCCTGCTCCTGGACGCCGCCTGCAATTTTCTTTCTCCTCAGTCGACTGTGCTCTTAACTGGCACGCACAGCGCTGCACAGCCGACAGCCAAGGACCAGGAAGTGGTAAGTACATAGCGTTCACTACTTCCTGGTCCTTCGGTACTAATGAGCGCTTCCATAATGGAAGCGCTCATTAGTATTCACCAGCCATTGGGCAGAGCAGCTGCTTTGGGGAATCACCAGGGGGGGCACCCGGGGGGCAATTGCCCCCCCTCGCCCCCTGTAGTGACAGGGGAGGGATGATTGCTTTATATTGCTTTAATGGTTTAACAAATATTTCCCGTTGATCATTCGTTTTATTGTATATTCACTGATGAAGCAGCGCTGGACTGGAGATGCCAAGTGAATAAAATTTTGTTTTCAGGGAAATAATTTCTTTTTTTTTTTTTTTTTTTTAAATCATGTGTTTCTATACAGCAGAGTCGGACGACGCAGTATTTCTAGCCGTGGATGCAGTGCGTGCACTGCTAGGGTCATTCCTTCACTTGTATATAAGCAGTAGCATTGACCGCGAATATTCGAATAGCGAATATTAATCGTGAATATCGTAAATTTGTTAATTCGCAAATATTTTGAATATAGTGCTATATTTTCGCTATATCGAATATTCGTCATTTTTTTACATCTGAAAACATGATTCCTCCCTGCCTCTTTCTTGTGGGTCAATGAGTCATTGGCCTACAAGCAACTTAAGCAGGAAGGAATCATGTTTTCATATGGATAAAAAATTATGAATATTCTAAAAAACAAACATATAGCAATATAGGGAATATATTCGTTATTTAGAATATTCGCCTTTTTTTTCCAATCTGTACAGTTTGCATACTCCTCCCCGACAAGCGTCCCCGTCACCATGGGAACGCCTGTGGGTTAGAAAATACCATCAGATCTGCTTTTTCCCTGAGATCGTGAAAACTCAGATCCGATGGTATATTCTAACCCAAAGGCATTCCCATGGTGACGGGGACGCTTGACGGGGAGGAGTATGCCAAAGTGGAATAACAGTACAGATTGAAAAAAAAAAGACGAATATTCGTAATAACTAATATATTCGCTATATTGCTATAACTTCGATTTTTAAAATATTCGTCATATTAAAAAAAACTACGTTACAGCAATATAGCGAATATTCGTAAAATACACATATAGACTGCAATTTAGCTAATATGGTGCTATAGTATTTTTTTTTTTTTATAGTGTACATTTTTTCCAAATCTGAAGTTCAGAAGAGACAAAAAAATGTGACTATAAAAAAAAGATTATAGCACTATATTAGCTAAATTGCAGTCTATATGTGCATTTTACAAATATTCGCTTTATTGCTATAACTTCGTTTTTTAGAATATTCGTCATATTCTAAAACAAGGATATATAGCAATATAGTGAATATTTGTAAAATACACATATTAGCCAATAGCCAAAGCAAACCAATAGGAAAGTTGCCTTAAACAGTAAAAAAATCATAATCGCAATAAGCGAATAATTAAATTGCATATTATTCGCGATAAATAAATAATGCCGAATATTCGATTTTGACGAATATAAGACGAATATTTAATCGAATATTCGTGAAATATCGCAAAATCGAATATGGCACCTCCCGCTCATCACTAGTAAGTACCAGACCAACATTCTTCCCTCCACAGCTTAGAATTATGCCCCAAATTTAGGGTTAGCCCGGAGAACCCCTTTAAGTCACGTCCACCAGCGCTGTACTTGTACGGCGTGGGTTCTCTACGGGTTAAAGGGGTTTTTCTCTGGAAAGGTCATCAGTATCTGATTGTGGGGTTCTAACACTCTGAACACCCACCGACCCAGCTGCTTGAGAAGGCAGCAGTGCTTGCAGTAGCGCCGTGGCCTTCTCTTAGGTTTTCGTAGGCCATGTGACATCACAATCATTGGTAACATGACCTAGGCGCAGCTCAGCCCCATTGAAATGATTAGGGCTTGGCTGTGATACCCATCCCAGCCGCTATACAATGTACGGCACTGTGCTTGTTGAGCAGGAGAAGGCTGTGGCACTATTGTGCAGACCGAGGGCTTTTTCAAACAGCTGTTCAGCTGGAGTCCCGTGTGTCGGACCCCCACCTATCAGATACTGATAACCTATCTGGAGGATACGTCATCTATATAAAACACTTGGAAAGGGACTTCCGGTTCAGGCGCCAACAAGTGAGGCAGCATGTGTTAGGAGCTCCGATCCCTGGGGCACAGCGGACACAGAATCATTACTAAACTGGCTGCCAAGTTGTCTTGGTCGGCCAGAACAATCAGTGTGAGAGACCACCTGTTTATGGACCGCTTTCTCATACACATGGGAAACAAATCCAAAAAAACTCCTGCCAAGCCTAATACTGCACCAGCAGACGGCAAGATGGCGGCGGTGGAAATACAAGAACCTAACTCCTCGTGAAGATCCGAGTGATCATATCACAGATCCGGAGCTAAACAAAAGGGATCTGGACTACAAACATCTAGCGATCGAAGTGGCAGCACGTATCCTTCCAGATCTGCAGGAAGCTCTGTCATCTACCATTGCCCAATCTTTTGCAGCCTTGTAAGCTGACGTTACACTTTACTCTACTAAACTGGAAGAACTGGAGCTAAAAGTGCAAGGGGTAGAAGCGCAAACTGAAACACTTCAATCGCAACTTCATAAAGCCCTAGCTAAGAACAACAGCGCATTCTAATCTTTGGAGACTTCTCCGCTGAAGTATCTAGACGCAGGCGCGCTTTTATCCCTATATGCTCAGCACTAGTTAAACAGGACGCTCACTTTTCACTGATGTTCCCGGCTGTCCTGAAGATCTTCAACTCCGACGGATCCACCAAAACATACTATCACGATCGGCGTAACTGTCACATACGTGACACGGAGGGAGGAACAGAGGGAGGCCCTGCCCTAGTGAGAGGGAAGGTGGTGACCCCTGACTCACCTTGCGTCTGGCACCTGGCTGCCCTGTCGTCCCTAGACGGGTTCCTCACCCGTACGCCGATCACGTGCCTAAAACCCTGGCTTTCCCTAGGATGAGCCCTTGATAGTGAACAGGGCGGTGGGAACACTAGTCCGCACCACTAGCTCTAGAGGAAAACACCAAGGGGAGGACAGACAATACAAACTAAACATATAATCCCAGGTGGGCAACAACAGGAGACAACAAAAGCCCAACAGGGATCCGGAGGGTAGCACTCTGGAACAACAACCAGATTCTCAGCTCCAGTGGGTCAGTATAGATGTCCAGGCAGGAAGCTCTATAACTGGCAACAAGAGAAGTGTGAGAGGAGAATATAAGGAGTTTGGGAGTGGCAGACAAGAAACAGCTGAGGAGGAGAAGCTACGGATCCCTGAGTGAGACAAAAAGGATAGCAAGGCAAACACAGAAAACAAACACTAAGAAACACCGTGATCTTTAGACATAGAGCGCGCAGCCACCCGCTGCGACTTCCTGACCCCGGGTATAACAGAGTCAGACGTGGCTCTTGACACCCTCGTGACAGTACCCCCCCTTTCACGAGGGGCCTCCGGACACTCAGGACCAGGTCTCTCCGGATGAGAGACATGGAAAGCCTGAATCAACCTGTTGGCGTTTACCTCTGATGCTGGAACCCACATTCTTTCCTCGGGACCGTAACCCCTCCAATGCACCAGATACTGAAGAGAGCGGCGGACCCGACGAGAATCAACAATTCTGGATATTTGAAACTCCAGATTACCATCCACAACAACAGGAGGAGGTGGCAGCGGTGATGGTTCTAGAGGTGGAACATACTTCTTGAGCAACGACTTATGGAAGACGTTATGGATCTTAAAAGTCTGAGGTAGCTCCAGGCGAAAAGCCACAGGGTTAATGACGGCTACAATTTTATAAGGACCAATGAACCTAGGACCCAGTTTCCAAGAGGGAACCTTCAACTTAATATTCCTAGTAGACAACCACACATAGTCATTCACTCCTAGGTCCGGACCTGGCGACCGTTTCTTATCGGCCATGCATTTGTATTTACCACTCATATTTTTCAAGTTAGCTTGCACCTTCTGCCATACCGATGAAAGAGATGAAGAAAACCGTTCCTCTTCGGGAACCCCAGAAGACCCCCCCTCTTTGAAAGTACAAAATTGGGGATGAAAACCGTATGCACCAAGAAATGGTGACTTGCCAGTGGATTCTTGACGGCGATTATTTATGGCAAACTCGGCTAACGGTAAATATGATGACCACACCTCTTGGTTTTCAGACGCAAAACACCTTAAATATGTTTCTAGGTTTTGGTTGGTACGCTCAGTCTGTCCATTCGACTGAGGATGGAAAGCTGAGGAAAAGGATAAGTGTACCCCTAAACGGGTACAAAAAGCTTTCCAAAACTTAGAAATAAACTGGGTTCCCCGATCCGAAACCACATCGGAAGGGACCCCGTGAAGCTTCACGATTTCACTGATAAACACCTGAGCAAGAGTCTTAGCATTAGGAAGTGCGGGTAGCGCAATAAAGTGTACCATTTTGCTAAACCTGTCTACTACTACCAAGATAACTGTTTTACCCGCAGACAAAAGGTAAGTCAGTGATGAAATCCATTGATAGATGTGTCCATGGTCTATTGGGGATGAAAAGTGGCAATAAAGACCCTGCTGGACGTGTATGAGAGACTTTCGCGCGTGCACAAGTAGAACAAGTAGACACGAAATCTATTACATCCTGACGCAACCTTGGCCACCAAAAACGACGAGACAATAGCTCCAAGGTTGCTTTACTACCTGGGTGCCCAGCAAGTGCCGAATTATGATGTTCCTTCAATAACTCAAGACGCAGGTTTAACGGTACAAACAATTTCTCTGAGGGGCAAGAGGCCGGGGCGTCCCCCTGGGCCTCTAACACCTTTCCCTCTAGAACAGAGTGTACAGCCGAGACAACCACTCCTCTTTGTAAAATAGGTACCGGATCACTAACATTACCCCCTCCAGGGAAACTACGAGACAATGCGTCTGCCTTGGTATTTTTTGCCCCAGGACGATAGGTGATTACAAAGTTAAATCTGGTAAAGAATAGCGACCACCTAGCTTGTCTAGGGGTGAGACGCTTAGCCGATTCTAGGTACAGAAGGTTTTTGTGATCCGTAATTACCGTGACGGGGTGGATTGCTCCCTCTAAGAAGTGACGCCACTCTTCAAACGCCAGTTTAATCGCCAACAGTTCCCTATTTCCAATATCATAGTTCTTTTCTGCTGCAGATAATTTTTTGGAAAAGAAAGCGCAAGGACGCCATTTGCCAGGAGACGGACCCTGAGACAATACAGCCCCCACTCCCACCTCCGACGCATCAACTTCAACAATAAAAGGCTGGGAGACATCAGGTTGAATTAGGACAGGTGCCGAGGTAAATCTCTCTTTTAGAGAGGAAAATGCAATTTTAGCGGCGTCAGACCATTTAGAAAAATCAGTCCCCTTCCTAGTCATGTCAGTAAGGGGTTTAACGATCACTGAATAATTTTTAATAAACTTTCTGTAGAAATTTGCGAAACCCAAAAACCGTTGTAGAGCTTTAAGGTTCTCAGGAAGATCCCAATCTAAAATTGCCTGGACCTTCCCAGGATCCATACGGAAACCTGAAGCAGATAATAGATATCCCAGGAATTGTATTTCCTGAACGGCGAAGACACATTTTTCAATTTTCGCATATAATTTATTCGTCCGTAGGACCTGCAGTACTTGCCTGACATGTACTTCATGTGTTTTCAGATCAGCCGAATAAATTAAGATATCATCTAGGTATATGACTACAAACCTGCCGATGAGATGACTAAAAATATCATTAACGAAATGTTGGAAGACAGCAGGGGCATTGGTCAGACCGAAAGGCATGACTAAATTTTCGTAATGCCCCTCAGGGGTGTTAAAAGCTGTCTTCCACTCATCCCCTTCCTTGATACGAATCAGATTGTAGGCCCCCCTAAGATCAAGTTTGGAGAACCACCTAGCACCCGCAATCTGATTAAAAAGGTCAGGAATGAGAGGAAGAGGGTATGGGTCTCGGACGGTTATCCGGTTTAGCTCACGGAAATCTAGGCAAGGACGCAGGCCCCCATCTTTCTTTTTAACAAAGAAAAACCCTGCAGCCACGGGTGAAGAAGAGGGTCTGATGTGTCCCTTGGCCAGACTCTCGGAGATATAATCTTTCATGGCTTGTCTCTCTGGACCCGAAAGATTATACAACCTGGACTTGGGTAATTTTGCACCGGGAATCAGGTTAACCGGGCAATCATAAGGACGATGAGGTGGTAGCTTCTGACAACCCTTTTCAGAAAAAACGTCAGTAGATAGAGGGTATATGTTTCGTCAAAGTGACAGGTACCACGCCCCTTTTACACGCCCCCTTTTATATAGCTTGATACCATTTTATATCGCTTGATACAGCCTGATAGCAGTTTTATAGAATATTTATATCGCGATACAGGCAAGCAGATGGTTTAATTCATGAGGTTACCACAAGGGCATGACCTCTGTCAGGGATATCTTCGGACACAGCATGCCCTCGAGCAAACAGGTGGTTTAATTCAAGAGTCTTCACAGACCACATATCAATCAATCTGCTTTACAATGGCATGACAGTTCCCAGGGGGGGTTACAAGGGCATGACCTCTGCCAGGGATATCTTCGGACACAGCATGCCCTCGAGCAAACAGCTGGTGTAATTCAAGAGTCTTCACAGACCACATATCAATCAATCTGCTTTACAAGGGCATGACAGTTCCCAGGGATATCAAAAACACAGCTTTTAGGCCGGACACATCAAAATGCATTTATAGTAATTTATACAATTGATAACTTTCATTTAAATAAATGCAGAAAACAATGCTAAGTCCTTTTATAACACCTGATAAGCTTTTGATATAAATTAAGATACATACATAAAAAGACCTATAATAAACATATAAATTCTTATAAAACATGATTTAACTAGGTATTATAAATGACATTTTTGTAATTCTATAACATTTGATATAAAAATCTACAATATTTTAGAACATTTTTAAATAAAAAGCTAACCACATTGATATGTCTTTTATAGCAATTTATACAGAGTATAATTAATAATATGCTACATTTAAATAAATGCAGAAGACACTGCTAAGTCCTTTTTATAACACCTGATAAGCTTTTCATATAAATTAAGATACATACATAAAAAGACCCTTTTGATATGTCTTTTATATCAATTTATACAGAGCATAATTAATAATATGCTAATTGCTACCACCTGACCGGGGTTTACAACACGGCACCGCCTATATAAACAGGTCTCATGCTCTGCAGTGCCAGCACAGAGACAGTCGGCCACAGAAGCAGCGACCAGCACGGCATAATACATTTACTTTTACAAAGGTGAGAACAACCGGGCGGTTATGCTTTTAAAGCTTTCACTATTTTGAATATGCATTATGTTATCTGTAGCTATTCAACTTTACTAACTGGCTTTTTTTCTTTCATCACGTACAAAATGAGCTTATATTTTAACTAGTAATATCTTTCACTATTTATTGAATATGTCTTATGTTATCTGAATCTATATAACGTATATCTATCTATCTAGCTAGCTATCCATTTTATCTATGTGTACAGGCCGCCAAATAACCATAATTCGTAAGTCCTATATAGCTGCCTATACATCCATCTATGTATCTATCTATGCTACCCAGGTATCTATGTATCTATGTATCTATATCTATCTATCTAGCTATCTAGCCATTTTATTTATGTGTACAGGCCGCCAAATAACCATAATTCGTAAGTCCTATCTAGCTGTCTATACATCTATCTATGTATCTATCTATTCTATCCGGGTATCTATGTATCTATGTATCTATATCTATCTATCTAGCTATCTAGCCATTTTATTTATGTGTACAGGCCGCCAAATAACCATAATTCGTAAGTCCTATCTAGCTGTCTATACATCTATCTATGTATCTATCTAGTCTATCCGGGTATCTATGTATCTATGTATCTATATCTAGCTATCTAGCTATCTAGCCATTTTATTTATGTGTACAGGCCGCCAAATAACCATAATTCGTAAGTCCTATCTAGCTGTCTATACATCTATCTATGTATCTATCTAGTCTATCCGGGTATCTATGTATCTATGTATCTATATCTATCTATCTAGCTATCTAGCCATTTTATTTATGTGTACAGGCAGCCAAATAACCATAATTCGTAAGTCCTATCTAGCTGTCTATACATCTATCTATGTATCTATCTATTCTATCCGGGTATCTATGTATCTATCTATCTATCTAACTAGCTACCTTTACATCTCTCTGTTATCTAGACACCTAGCTATCTATGTATACATACAGACAAATACCGCAACGACAATTTAGCTATCGAACGCGTCAGCTATATAGTTATAATTTAACTAACAATATACATTGCGTTTAGATGGAGTCGTACCAAGATTTATGGGGGGATGACAACATGCCCGATGCGCAGCTGCTTATGGCGACCGATGATTTCTATGAGTCGTACATTAGAGGCGGTGGTGCGCAATTGTTTTCAGACGATTCGCCCACTATGGGGCTAGTTCATACGTATATTTCAAGCGAACCCGATTACAATCCGACATCACCTTGCCTACCCGGTAAGTATAACTAGCTTAGGCTTTTTATTACATATGTGGTTTTAGAGCTCGCTATATTTCATGTACATTTATTACAGACACGCAAATCCGCGACATTTTAGGAATTGCGAACAGAGACGTTGATCCTCAAAATACAGGACATTCAAACATTCAAGTTACTAGCAACAACAATTCGGACGAGCTAAAGGAGAACGAGCCGTCGCGCGTTATCGATCTCACAACCCCCGGGCAAACTGAAATGAACCAGACGACCAGGCTAGCCAGAACACGTAAGTCTCGATCGACTTCTTTGATGTTAACTGTTTAAACATTATCTATATTGCTAATACACTTTTTTAAAACACAGCGCTGGAAAGAAAGGTGTATACAATTGATGACATCGCGACACTCTCCGAGGAGGCCGTACAAAAGCCGCGCAAGCGGGGCAAAGAGCGTAAGGAGCAAAATGCATTGAGGCTGTAATATATTTTATACAATGGCTATAAGTCTAATACTATCTTTAAATGCAGCGTTGAAAAGAAAAATGGCCACGACCGACGGCGCCAAAACTGTATCAAAGAAAGCTAACACAAAGGGTAAGGATCCAGCTACAGCGGCTCAAAAACAATGTCTATAGCTTTTAAACGGTTATAAAACAATGATGTTTAATCAAACCTTGTAATTTAAAGTTTTTCAGCTGCCGGGTAGTAGCGCACGTACCAACAGAACTGTTTCGTTCCCCGAACCACCAGAGGCGATCACTAACGCCCGCGACAGTTGGCTGTCTGAAAATACCACAATGGCGGTTATCCACTGTCCTGATGCCCGTAAGTTAATATTACACGGTTTGCTCTGTTGTAATTAGAGCCGCTTCTTGTTCTTAATACATACAGCTGGCTGCTCGTCTTTAAATTTTTAATAAAAGGCATAATGACATATATAGTTATCAGTCTAGCTATCTATACACCCATTTATCTAGCTATGTAGCTATACATCCAAATAACACAACTATATAAATTCGAGCTTTTTATTCTATATTTTTATAATAGCTGTTTAATTATAGCGCTTTAAAATTCTTAATGTTTGTCTTTAATTTTCAGCCAAAAGAAAACAAAACAACAAAGCCCGAATCGCTAAAGAGAGACAACGCTCGACCACTAAACAGCGTCAGGAGCCGTTTTCACAGATAGCGGGAGTTCTAACAACGCCTCTGCCGTGTCTGCAGAGTGGTGAGCCAAATAGCGTAATAAATGATATTACAGTTTTATGCGGCATAACACCAACACCCAATACACAGGATGTAGGCCCTTGTAAAAAGCGCATCACATTTGATACGCCAGACACAGGCAGCAACATGCAACAGATAAGCGAACCCCAACAGCGAGACGCGCCTCTTGTCCATTCCTGCTATTGTCGGGGTGGAAAGACGTACGACGCGTTGAGGGATATCGCGAAATGTAATGACAAAATGGCACGCGTGGCGTTGCATTTAAAATGTTACGTTAAAGACTCTACGTCTCTAGCGTTTAACAGTCCCAACAAAAATACTGAGGGACAAATACACGCTACGCGTGACAAATGCACACGACTGATTACGCATCTTGACGCTCTTGAAAAAGAGCTGCTACGCCGAGACTGACTAGTGATGACTGGTGGAGGTGGACGCCCTTTTAAAAGCACAAAAACAACTGCTATGGTTAGAAAGTTAAAAAAGGCTATAAAAATCTGTTTTTCCGTTAAACGTTCTAAAAGAGCTAGAGAAATAAGGCGTCGCCGGCGTAACAATGGGCCGCCGGCTCGTCCGAACAAAATAGTTAGCAAAAAAAGACAGGAGGGTCGTAACAAGACTGGTGCGTCGGCTCGTCTGAATGCTGGCCAAACACATCAGCAACCGCAGACCGCGCAAGCGGAGCACAGTCGGCCAAACAGCTCGCCCCCTAATAGACCTTCAAACACGCAATCAAAGCGCAGTCATTCAGGTGACAGGCCCTATAACACGGCTATTACAGACGACCCCCCTGAAATACAAAATGTTAGATCCGTTTATCTAGAACGTGTATATCAGCAACAGCGTGACTTAGCGAATTTTAACAGTACCATGTACACGGAACATTTCAGATTCGCTAACCTCGACGCCATTCGCTCGTTTGTAGACGCTCTTGATGCAATACACGCTGCTATACAGACATTGCTAGATAGGATTTTACGGGACGCCGATCCGGGTGATTTCATACAACTGCGTTTAGACGGCGGCGAAACGTTTGATTCGATTTTTTCTAATAGGTATTCTAGAGATGGATTTAGAGCCGAAACATTTCTGGACAATATCGCTAACGCTTTACAGAGTAACGCGGAGTGCATAGCCGGTAATACACTTAAACTAGTTGTTATCATTGTCAGGTGCCGCCGTGGTGGGGCCAGAAGGCGTTTGGGCGGTGTAGCGTATAGTCGGATTATTGAACGTAAAAAACAACATTTATACGATTTTAATAATTACGATAATAACGTCTGTCTGGCCGCTAGTGTTTACGCTATTTTGGAGGGGGCTGCTTTGGGCGATGCCGCCTTGTTAGAGAAAGCGCGCCAACTGCATAGCGACTTACAAATACCCGAGGGGTATTTGGTGTCTTTTACTGACGTTGCTGAATTTGAAAAAAAATTAAACATCACAATTAAAATTTTGTACCACAATAGGGGACAGTGGCGTTATTATCACACAGCCCGCACCGCTAAAGAAAAGACCGTCTATATATTGCACCATGAAAAGCATTATTATGGCATAAAAAATCTAAAAGCCTTTATCGGCTTTGATTATTTTTGCGATGTTTGCTGCACTGTATACAAACATAAATACCGACACGGTTGTATGCAGTTTTGTAAAGCGTGCCAGAGCCCGAATTGTTCGGAGCAGTCTAATAATACACGTTGCCCGATATGTAGGACGTATTGCCGTTCAGCGGCATGTTTTGAAACACATAGAAACCTGGCACTTAGTGATAAAGCTCTTTGTAAGAAAAAAACTTTTTGCGGATTTTGTTACAGCTATATAGACAACGGCGATGAACACAAATGTAACGGTTTAAAATGCACCATCTGCAGCGGGCAGGTTGACAAATTTGACGACCATGTTTGTTACATGCAGCCATACAACCCCCCAAAAATGACTGACAAGTACATCTTCTACGATTTTGAATGCATGCAAGAAACAGGCGTGCACATACCCAATTTCATTTACGCAACAGCACTATACGGCCCCAACTCCTGGCAGTTTAGCGGGAAAACCTGTACGTTTGACTTTGTACGATTTTTTGCCGACGGTAAGTTTTCGGGTTTCACGTTCATAGCTCACAATGCAGGCCGCTACGACGCTTATTTTGTTTTACAGGCGCTGATTAATGAAAAATTTAAAATTGATATTATAAATCAAGGCGGTCGGTTAATGTGCGTTACCCTGAAGGATTTAAAAATTAGGTTCATAGACTCTCTGAATTTCATGCCTATGAAGCTCAGCAAGATGCCCGAGGCTATGGGTTTTTCAGGCGCCAAGGGTCACTTCCCGCATTTTTTCAACACGGCCGAAAATCAAAACTACATAGGCGCCCTACCGGCCGCTAGCTATTATGGCGTCGAATACATGATGCCCGGTGAGAAAAAAGATTTCACAGATTGGTATGAGAAACATAAAAATGATACCTTTAATTTTCAAAAAGAGTTAAAAGCTTACTGTAAGCAGGATGTTGAGGTTTTGAGAAGGGCTTGTGAGTGTTACAGGGACACGATTATGGCCATGACTGAGCAAAAAGTGCTGCAATACATTAAACGTGAAAATAAATACAGAACGGTCACTAAATGTATTGATCCACTCCAGCTTATCACACTGGCATCCGTGTGCATGGCCATGTATCGGTTTAAATTTCTACCCAAAAATACCATAGCGATTGTACCTGCAGATAATTACCACAAGACCCAGAAACGCTTTTCAACACCCGCTATACAATGGCTCATGTACCTTGAACATGCTGAAGGCATTTCTATACAACACGCGTTAAAGGGCGGTGAAAAAAAGGTCGGTAAATATTTTTTGGACGGGTATGCTTTTGTTAACGGTAAACACACCGCTTTTGAATTTCAGGGGTGTTTTTATCATGGGTGTCCTGTTTGTTATAACGAGCGGGACAGCAATGAGCTTACTAAAACGTCCTACGGGCAGCTGTACCAGTCTTTCCTAGTCAGGAAAAGTCGACTACAGCAACAAGGCTTTACGGTCCGTGTCCTGTGGGAGCACGAGTGGCGCAAAATGATTGCAAACGATTCGTTGGTCAAAGACTTTCTGATTAAAATGAAATTCCCGACTCCTTTGGATCCTCGTGACGCGCTTTACGGAGGGCGCACTAACGCCATTAAACTTTACCACAAGGTGCAGGCCGATGAAACAGTGCATTATTACGATTTCACCAGTCTGTACCCTTTTGTTAATAAAACTAAGACTTACCCTGTAGGACATCCAAAAATCATTTATGATCATTTTGGATACATCAAAAAATACTTTGGCATTGCACGAGTTAAAGTGTACCCGCCCAGAGATTTATTTTTTCCGGTCCTCCCTGTAAAGCTAAATAAAAAACTAATGTTTCCACTATGCTACACGTGCGCATTGAGCTGTCAGAAAGATATTTGCAGTCACACAGACGATGAGCGGTCCCTAACCGGTACATGGTGCACTATAGAGCTAGTTTTAGCTGTTGAAAAAGGTTACAGGATTGCCGAGATCTACGAGATCTGGCATTTTCCAAATACAACAGACGATTTGTTCGCCCCGTACATCAAATTACACCTCAGAGATAAACAGGAGGCTTCCGGTTATCCCAGTTGGTGTAAAACGGATTCTGAAAAAGCCGCTTACATAGCGGCATTTTTAAAAAAAGAGGATGTCTGTTTGCGCTCTGATAAGATAGCTGTAAACCCCGCAAAAAGACAAATTTCAAAACTGTTCCTAAACTCTTTGTGGGGTAAGTTTGGCCAGCGTTCTAACTTGTCACGTACCAGCATAGTCACGGACCCTGACGAGCTTTTCAAATTAGCTTTTGTGCCGTACTACGACCTCTCCGAGGTTAATTTCATCGATGACGATACGGCCTTAGTCAATTGGCGCTATGTAAAAGAGCGCTACACACACAACAAAAACACAAACATTTTTATAGCCTGTTTTACAACTGCCTATGCCAGACTCGAATTATACACGCTCCTAGACAGGCTACAGGAACGTTGTCTTTATCACGACACAGACTCCGTCATATTCGTGAGTAAGGGGTCTGACTGGACGCCAACCTTGGGTGATTTTCTCGGTGAACTAACTAGTGAAATACCCGACGATGCCCACATTACCGAGTTTGTATCCGCCGGCCCAAAGACTTACGGCTACAAACTTAACAACGGGAAAACCGTATTGAAGGTTAAGGGTATAACACTCAATGTCGCTAACACACGGCTTGTTAATTTTGACAGTTTAAAAGACCTTGTGTTGGATTACTCACACAACAACGACCCCGAGACGCAGAAAACAATAGGTATCGAGCAAGACGGCATTTTCAGAAATAGGAAGCGGTTGACCATAGAGACAAGACCATTACGTAAAACGCAAAAGTGCGTCTACACAAAGAGACAGCTGACGATTGACTTTACAACGCTGCCTTTTGGCTATTAAACATGACTGCACAATTTCAACACCCTTTTTCGTGTATTCTAGCAGGACCCTCAAATTCCGGAAAGAGTTTTTTTGTTAAAAATATATTAATGCACAAGGATACGTTAATGTCGCACAAACCTGATAATGTCATTTGGTTTTACGCCTGTTGGCAGAAATTGTATGATGAACTAACCCGTTTGTTTACAAATATCAGGTTTATCGAGGGGGTCCCGCAAAATTTTACAGACGCTGATCTATTTCCAACGGACAAGGTAAATTTGGCGGTTGTTGATGATCTTATGGAGGCGGCTTGTGAAAATCTTGAAATACAAAACGCATTCACCAAATACGTACACCACAGAAATTTGAGCATTATGTATCTCGTTCAAAACGTTTTTTGTCAGGGTAAGAAAAGCCGAACCATAAATTTAAACACTAAATACATGGTCCTTTTTAAGAACCCTCGTGATAAATTACAGGTTATTACGTTGGCTCGGCAGATGTACCCCGGTAAAACACGTTTCTTTTTAGAAGCTTTTGAAGATGCTACACACAAGCCTTACGGTTATTTACTTGTAGATTTAAGATCTGACACGCCTGAGGACCTGCGACTCAGAACAGGTCTATTCCCGCCAGATCTGCCTGTAGCTTATGTGTGCAAACAGAAGCTCTAAAATGCGGTATCTCACATCTTTACGGTTATTTTTGTTAGTTGCGCTGGTGCTGTAAGGATGTCGAACAGGATCCGGCGTAATTGGGACCTTTTAAAAGCATTAGTCAAAACAAATCTGAAGGCCCGCAAATCAATATTACGTAACGCCAGTAATGATTTGATATCGGCTATTGGCGAGATAGCGCTCAACATCCTTAAAGGAAAGATCCCCCTTAAAGAGCGTCAAAAAAATATATTGAAAAAATGGCGTAGGGCTATAAAGAAATTAAGCGATAAAAAGTACTCCATTAAAGGAAAGAAGCGCATTGTGAACCAGAGCGGCGGTTTTATAGGAGCTTTGCTAGGCTTTGCTATACCTTTAATCACTAGCCTGATAGCTAATACAGCCGGTGGTTCATAATGCAGTATGCAGAGAAAATGTTCCTGGTTTCCAAAAATGAAATGGACAGGCTTAAAAATACCTCCGTAGATTCAATAGATATACGCCAAACAGCCATACGGCGCTTAGATGCTGAGATTAGCGAAATACTCCACAGAAATGACCTTTCAGATGATGCAAAAATTAAGAGCTACACCGTCGTGTTACAGAGGTACTTAATGCTCAACAAACAATCCGGTAACGAAATGCCTGGTATAACCCTGATTACACAGCCGCAAACCGAGCAACAACAATTGCCAAATGCAACCTCGAGCAGCCCCGATACTAACGAGATACTTGACAGTATTAACACACGTTATAGAAAAAATGCCGAACTATTGTTAAGTAAACTGTACCGCTCTGGTAATAAGCCGTACTGGAACGCTATGGGTGAGTTCATTTACAAAGAACAAACTGTGCCCGGATCCAACATTATTGACCTGATTCGAACAGCTACCCAGAGTCACGGCTTGCCTAATATTAAACCGCACGGTTGGGACTATTTTATGGAGACTATCGCACAGCTGAACGCACCTTCAACTGTTATCGGTAATACAAGAACAAGAGAACTTTTCGATAATTTGAAAAAGCGGTCGCTGAGTGAGCCCTTTGACGTTGCTCGAAGCCCTTTTACACCCCCGGGGTTATTAAGATCATCTACTGTATCGCCGCGTGGCTCATTACTACCTAAAAAGAGGCTATCGCCCTTGTTGCAAGCTGCTTGGTTAACGTTGTAAATTTTCTTACTTTGGCGATTGTATATAAATTTTGTTTGTATTAAACATCTTATAATGTTTTTATTTGTTTTACATAAATTTTTACTTTGTATGTATATAAAATGTATTTGTGTGTAATGTCTTATAATGTTTATTTTACCATACATAAACTGTTTAAAATAAAAATGTATTCAGTTTTTTCTTTTTACAATAAATATAATAGCTTGAGTATTTAAAAATGTATAAACAGTTAGGACGTGTTGTTGAGTAGACGCTGTTTAAAATACCGCTAAAATGACAGCAAAAAGCAAAATATTGCGAAAACAGTACTACACGCCAAAAGCTGCCGGCTCTTATGGGGGCATTGACGCCTTATTCAGAGAAGTACGGAAATTTGGAATAAGAAAAGACGCTGTCAAAAACTGGTTGAGTAACGAGGATACTTACACATTGTACAAGCCTGTTAAAAAATCCTTTACAAGAAACAAGGTTATGGTGTCTGATATAGATGCTCAATGGCAGGCAGATCTTGTGTCGATGATGGATTTTTCTAAAGAAAATAATGGTGTAAAATACCTGCTGACGGTCGTTGATATTCTATCTAAATATGCCTGGGTGGCGTGTCTTTCAAATAAGGCCGGGGCTACCGTGGCTACCGCTTTTGAGCAGATATTTAAGTTAAGCGGTCGAACTCCCCGAAAGCTACAGACTGATCGGGGCCGTGAGTTTATAAACAAACCTATGATGCGTCTTTGTGAAACCTATAAAATACATCATTTTTTAACTACAAACGCTGTTAAGGCAGCGTTGGTCGAGCGTTTTAATAGAACGCTTAAAACTAAAATGTGGCGCTATCTTAGAGAACAAAACACGTACAGGTACATCGACAAGTTGCAAGACTTGGTGTATAGTTATAACCACACATACCACAGAACTATAAGGCGGCGCCCCGTCGATGTGACAAAAGAGAACTCTTTAACCGTTTGGAAAAATATCTACGGGTGTTACGATACTATTAAAAAAGTTAAACAGGTATTAAAAATAGGTGATCACGTCAGAATTGTTCGTTATAAGGGTGTTTTTACAAAGGGTTATGAACAAACCTATACGGACGAGATATTTAAAATTCACGCTGTAAACACTAGGGGTCTCAGCCCCCTTTATAAGCTGAAAGACCTGGCCGATGAGTTCATTGAAGGATCGTTCTACCCGGAAGAAGTCCAAAAAGTAACTCTCGACAAGCTACGCGTTTACAGGATAGAAAAAATACTGAAAAAGAAGAAAACTCGGGGTAAAACGTTGTGTTTTGTAAAGTGGATAGGTTACCCTGACAAGTTTAACTCCTGGGTACCTGAAAAACAGTTGATGCGTCTGTAAACTATGGAGGACGGATCGTTTTTTATCACGCTACCTTGCAACGCCTCCGCCAAACTTTATCCCGAAAACAGCATAGCCGATTACACCACTAAGTTAGCAAAAGCGGTGCATCTTCGCGGCCCTTACGAAGTAGCTTTAGTGGAGATTCAGTATCCACATACGTGGGAAACCTTTGGCCCCGGAGATGGTGTATTCTACGTCGCACAGCGCGACGAGCCAATCAACGAGCTTTTTGTTAAATCGGGTTATTACGCCAATATGCACGATCTCATCAAAGCCATTAATAGCAAACTTGAATCTATAAAAATACCTCCCGAGCAATTGCGTCTAAGATACGACGATATTGACCGAACCGTTTATGTACTGAATTCACCAGCTTACAAGTTCATGCCTTGTGTGAAGTTGGGGAATATTTTGGGGCTGCAGGGGTATTCGAAAACGCCGCTTCTCAAGAATGTCGACACCGAGCACATCACTCTCCGCTACAAAGGACCAGGCTTACCTGTTTTAGAACATAATGTTGGTGGTATAAAGGGGCTCGCTCTAGTTTCATCAAAAGAGAAAAAAATTAATTCCGATATTAAAGCCGGTTTTTACACATTATTTGTATGCTCCGATATCGTCCAACATCAACTTGTTGGCGATAGTTATGTACAACTTTTAAGAACTGTCGAGTTAGGCGGCAAAAATGGTGATATAGTCACACAAAAGTATCACAGGCCGGACTATATACCAGTTTGTAAACATCATTTTGACACGGTTACAATATCAATACTGACGGATCAGGCTAAACCTGTTAAATTCAAATACGGTAAGACTATTGTGCGATTACACTTTAGACCGCGCGCGGTGACGACACACTAAAATGTTGTCCCAGAGAGTGTACGGTGACCCGGACGCTTATACGCATTATTACATAACGCAAGCCGGTCATGGCTTGGACGGCTTTCACGGTACTGAATTCATGCATGGTTCTGGACTCGCCGGGTTATTTCGGGGCCTGTTCCGACGTGTCGTTCCCCTATTTAAGAAAGGTATTGAGCTTGCAAAACCCCATGTGAAAACAGCCGCCCGTAACATCGCTAAAGACGTTGTCACTACGGCTTCGACCGCCTTTATGGATCGTATAAATAGGTCGGCTCAGAACCAGGAGGGCTCTGGTGTCGTGCAAATACGTAAAAAAACGCGTAAAAGAAAACGTGAACGTGCTGCCATTGTCTTACCAGCTTTTATGAATAAAGTAGCACAACCTAAGAGACGTCGCCGCCAGAAAACAAGAAGTCGCTCACCGAGTGACATCTTCTAGGCAACCGCTATGGCTTTCGTGCATGACGCATCCGCCGAGTACGCCAAATCAGAGCTGGATATCTTTCAAATACCCCCTACTCAAACAAGCATTGAAAAATCGCTTTATGTGGAGGTGCAGCCAATCGCCGCAATCACTGACAATGCCCCTTTGGAATTCTACATCACGGGCAGCGGTGAATATTATTACGACCTTAATAACACATTGTTACACGTCGTTTGCAAAATCGTTAGTCCTGATAACACACCCATACCGGAAGGATCCCGCGTTGCACTTATTAACTACCCTATAGCGAGTCTTTTTAACCAACTGGATATAACGCTCGGCGACACGCTGATTTCAAGAAGCGACAACCTTTATACGTACCGAGCGTATATAGAGTCCCTAATAAATTATAATTCACAAACTTTAGCGGCCCAATTTACAGCCGGTTTGTTCTATAAAGACACAGCGGGCCATCATGATGACCGGGTTCTCGACGGGCGTAATGAAGGCTTCAGCAAGCGAGCAAAGTATTCAGCCCGCTCTAGGAGTGTTGAATTAATGGGACCCATTTACGCCGATATATTTAATCAACCGAAGTTAATACTGAACGGTTTAGATCTAAAGATAAAATTGACAAGAAACAAAGACACTTTCTGCCTTATGTCGGCCGAGGCGGCCCATTTTAAAGTACAAATCCAGCACGCGTCCTTGTTTGTCAAAAGAGTACAAGTATCGCCCGCTGTAAGAATCGGGCACAGTCGCGCGCTGCTAACCGCTAACGCAAAGTACTCGATCGATCGGGCAGCGCTTAAAGTGTATAGCGTACCCGCAGGTACACGCATATGTAACCACGAGAATCTTTTCCTCGGCAACCTACCAAAAACAGTAATACTAGCGTTTGTGGATAACGAATCATTTTCCGGGAGTTACCAAAGAAACCCTTTGTGCTTCAACCACTATAATGTGAATTATGCAGCCTTATATTTGGATGGTCAACAGATCCCGGCAAAACCTTTTCAACCTAACTTCCAAGACGAATCAGCTGTTCGTGAATATATGTCACTAGTACATATTTCGGGGAAACACAAGGCCGACAACGCTTTATCCGTTGATCGACACGAGTTTTTGAACGGTTACACTTTGTTCGCTTTTGATTTATCGCCGGATCAGGAACCCGGCGGTCATTTCTCTCTAGTAAAAACTGGCAATCTGCGAGCTGAAATTAGATTTGCTGAACCGATTGCGAACACAATTAATATGATTGTATATTCAGTTCATGAAAATATTATTGAAATAAATAATCGGCGGGAGGTATTATATGATTTTCAATAGACATGAATAATTATGAAATTGCGTGTGTTATTAAAGCTGATATTAACGCCAGGCGCATATTTAAAGGTGTATTCCCGAGTGATTTATTACCGGGGGGTAAAATCATCGACCGGCCCGCAGCATACATTGTAAATACGGATAATTCGTATCAGCGGGGGAAGCATTGGGTTTTAATTATATTATACCCGAATGATATATCTATTTTTTTTGATAGTTATGGTTTATCCCCCGCAAATGAAATATTTCCGGGCGACTTTATGCAGTTTTTATATAAAAATTCTAAGACTATAAGGTATCAAAACAGACAAATACAAGACGCCGTTAGTACGGTCTGCGGCCATTACTGTATCTATATCTTGCAATGTCTAGCTAAAGGAATATCTTTTGAAAATGTGTTAAAAATGTTCACTAACGATTTTAGAAAAAATGACCGTATTGTGAGATCATTTGTAACAAAACGCCTGAAACGGTTATGTATACGATGCTGTAATTACAATCAAACGTGTCTGTCCCTACAGGAATGTTGCAAATAAGAAAAATGAATAAAGCTTTTTAACCAAATTATATTTGTCATCGTTTGATTTTTAATACTCTTATATTAAAATATCGGACACTATACATTTTAATAGCGGGCCCTATAAATTTTAATAGCGTGACCTATAAATTTTAATAGCCCCCCTATAAATTTTAATAGCCACCCCTATAAATTTTAATAGCGCCCCTATAAATTTTAATAGCCCCCCTATAAATTTTAATAGCGTGACCTATAAATTTTAATAGCCCCCCTATAAATTTTAATAGTCCCCCTATAAATTTTAATAGCCACCCCTATAAATTTTAATAGCGCCCCTATAAATTTTAATAGCCCCCCTATAAATTTTAATAGCGTGACCTATAAATTTTAATAGCCCCCCTATAAATTTTAATAGCCCCCCTATAAATTTTAATAGCCCCCCTATAAATTTTAATAGCCCCCCTATAAATTTTAATAGGGGCGAATACTATTTATATCAAACACTATCAATTTGATATAAAATGGTATCAAGCGATATAAAAGGGGGCGTGTAAAAGGGGCGTGGTACCTGTCACTTTGACGAAACATATACCCTCTATCTACTAACGTCCTCAAAGTCCGAAATAAATGTAGGTAGGGAAGCTATGGAGGCGATTAAGCAATTGTTATTTAAGCAATTCTCTCTGCAATGCTCACTCCACTCCAATATCTCCCTGGCCTGCCAATCCACCACTGGATTGTGCGCTACCAACCAGGGAAGACCCAATACCACAGGAGAGGGAAGGCCCTCCAGAACATAACATGAAAGACGCTCCTTATGGTGGTCCCCTACCCGAAGATGTAAGTTATGGACAACGTGAGTGAGGTTTCTCTGAGACAGAGGAGCAGAGTCAATAGCGAATATGGGAATGGGTCTCTGCAGCGTACAGAGAGACAAACCCATAGTGCGGGCAAAATGGGCATCTATCAAATTTACCCCTGCACCACTGTCTAGAAAAAAAGAAATAGACTCCGTCTTAACACCAAAAACAATAACCGCTGGCAACACAAATTGAGATGTTCGTATGGAGGAAACGTATACCCCCCGGCTGACATCCTCCGCACAGCCTGGGGTTAGTAGTTTTCCGACGGTCTTTTGTTTTTGGGAAAGGAGGGACAGACATTAATGAAATGACCCTTCCCCCCACAGAAAAAACAAGCCCCCCACCTACGGCGAACCTCGGGAGGACGGACCTGACGAGAAGTTCCTCCTAGCTGCATAGGCTCATCCAAGTCCGTACAGACTAACTGCTGCTTGGGAGAGGTTACCGATTGCTCAGGAATTTTCGATCTCTCCCTAAGACGTCTATCTATCCTGATAGAGAGGGACATAACAGCATCAAGGGAAAGGGGGGTCTCATACAGCGCCAGCGCATCCTTAACCCTTTCAGATAACCCAGAGCAGAACTGACTCCTGAGAGCCGGGTCGTTCCACTGAGTATCCGTAGCCCACCTGCGGAACTCTGAGCAATATTCCTCTGCTGGCCGATCTCCCTGTAGGAGTCTCCGTAACTTCGACTCAGCCAGGGCGACACGGTCAGGGTCATCATATATGAGACCCAAAGCCCCAAAAAATCCCTCCACTGACCGGAGAGCCTGGGAACCAGGGGGTAACGAGAACGCCCAGGATTGCGGGTCCCCCTGAAGCAGGGAAATAACAATCCCCACCCGCTGTTCTTCATTACCTGAGGAGTAAGGGCGCAGCTTAAAATATAATTTGCAGGCCTCACGGAACAACACAAATTTGTCCCTTCCCCCAGAGAATCTGTCAGGAAGAACAACCTTGGGTTCTGTAACAACCTGGTTACCCATAGCAACCGCTGGGCTTACGGTCTGCTGCATTTGCTGCTGCTGTTGGAGGACAGACGCCTTCAATCCTGCCACCTCCAAAGACAGGCCTTGAAGCTGTTTTGCCAAAGCAGCAATAGGATCCATATTGGATTCTAAGTAGAGAAAAAAAAAATTAAATAATTATTATTATTATTTTTTTTTTTCTCTCAAAAAATAAGGGCCAGTTATAATATCACGATCGGCGTAACTGTCACATACGTGACACGGAGGGAGGAACAGAGGGAGGCCCTGCCCTAGTGAGAGGGAAGGTGGTGACCCCTGACTCACCTTGCGTCTGGCACCTGGCTGCCCTGTCGTCCCTAGACGGGTTCCTCACCCGTACGCCGATCACGTGCCTAAAACCCTGGCTTTCCCTAGGATGAGCCCTTGATAGTGAACAGGGCGGTGGGAACACTAGTCCGCACCACTAGCTCTAGAGGAAAACACCAAGGGGAGGACAGACAATACAAACTAAACATATAATCCCAGGTGGGCAACAACAGGAGACAACAAAAGCCCAACAGGGATCCGGAGGGTAGCACTCTGGAACAACAACCAGATTCTCAGCTCCAGTGGGTCAGTATAGATGTCCAGGCAGGAAGCTCTATAACTGGCAACAAGAGAAGTGTGAGAGGAGAATATAAGGAGTTTGGGAGTGGCAGACAAGAAACAGCTGAGGAGGAGAAGCTACGGATCCCTGAGTGAGACAAAAAGGATAGCAAGGCAAACACAGAAAACAAACACTAAGAAACACCGTGATCTTTAGACATAGAGCGCGCAGCCACCCGCTGCGACTTCCTGACCCCGGGTATAACAGAGTCAGACGTGGCTCTTGACACCCTCGTGACACATACGCGGACCCGGAGACAGCATCTAAAGAACTAAAGATCTTCTACCAGAGGACAGTGCGATTACCAGCACTAGCTTTTATGGAGGCATCAGATCCATCAAGAGATGCCCTGCCGCAACGCAGAAGACCCGATCTACGCCCAACTCATCATTCTTCATTACAGGAGCAGACTGACTTTTCTGCGACACAGCTTTATTTCTTTTGCTAAGTATACACTGAGCAAGGATAACAGTTATGGGGCAGCTTTAAATATGCCTCCTTGTTATTGTTAATGTCTTATTGGAAACATTTTTAATTTGTCTTTGAGGTAACTCAGTGTTGGTCATATACTTATAGAATATACAATGGCCCACACTGAGGACTAGGCTATGGCGAGGAGATACTTCCGTGCCGGCGGGAATTTAATTACAAACTTAAGCGCCATTACCTTATTTTAATACACCCGATCGACGCTAAGCATCGGGTATTTAGGTTGAAGGTACTAAGTTATTAGATAGGCAAAAATACTTTTCTTTCCTTTTTTGGATATGTATGATTTTGTCCCGGGCTCCCTTGACATGTGGAGATACTTAAGGTAATGCACTCCTTAAACCGAGTACATGAAGTAGAGTGATAATGGCTCTAGTTTTGTCCTGTATGTGGGGACTATTTTATAGCCCACACGTGCTTGCTATATCCAACCCTATGACATGCAGACCCCATGAGCCGAGATGGAAAAGAGTCACATGCTACATCATACCCCTGGTTGTGTCGCTAATCTATCCATAGTTTTAAAAAATAAAGGGGGAGGTGTGTGGGGGAAGGGGAATCCTACTTTGCTGACACATGTCTCAGGCCCCCGGGTGATAAGGGGTCATCACCTGATTTCTTGAAATGTTAATTGATGTTCGACGTCCCATGAAGTGCTAATACTTATATGCTCATAATATGCTGGATATTGTTGGAAAAAAGTGAAGACTAAATTCATGGTTTGAGATACACGTTTTCTCAGTTGAAGGCTGAGGTGATGATTATGACCTTCTTGATCTTCATGAGGTTATTGTTAGATGTTGATGTTAAAGAGGACCTTTCACCGATCCTGACATTGTGAACTAAGTATAGAGACATGGAGAGCGGTGCCCGGGGATCTCACTGCACTTACTATTATCCCTGGGCGCCACTCCATTCTCCCGCTATGCCCTCCGGTATCTTCGGTCACTAAGTTATGGAGCTCACAGCCTGGGAGAAAATAACCTCCCAGGCTGTGAGCTCTGCGCTGCGATTGGCCAGCTCTACAGCAGAACAAGGGCAGACTCCGCCTACCATAACTTAGTGACCAAAATCTCCGCCTACTATAACTTAGTGACCGAAGATACCGGAGGGCATAGCGGGAGAATGGAGTGGCGCCCAGGGATAATAGTAAGTGCAGTGAGATCCCCGGGCGCCGCTCTCCATGTCTGTATACTTAGTTCACAATGTCAGGATCGGTGAAAGGTCCTCTTTAAGAGGAGGGGAGTGGGAGGGTGGCGTCACGAACTATGGATCCGATCGCTCCGGATCCCACAGCTGTGACGTAGTGGTCTATGACGGAGTCTGTGCACACACAGAGACCTCACGTGACCGGGGTATTACCATTCGGCTAACACCCCCCCACTACACTTCGGTAACTGCCACCACATGGGTTCCCGGTCCACGAGCCGACTATCCGGGTCATTCACTATCACACAGATTAGTGGATGAACCGGATATCACTTACTGACCAACCGCAGTCAATCACCCCCAGCTACAATTCCTAAATGCAATTTAACTAACTACCTGGTAACGTCTCTTCAAAGGCAAGGTACGTTGTTCAGCAGCTTAGAATATGGAAGACTTGGCCATTTAGATTTTATAATCTTTAATAAGCGGTAAAAAGCAGTGCATACAAATCTAATGAAAATGACTATAAATCTACAGAATAATAATAACAATATAAATAATCACGACAGTTCAAATGAAAGGGAAAAAGATGAAAGAATACTTAGTTTCTCTGGAGGGTTTCAGATGGTCGTTCATATGTCCTTTTTGAATCCTTGCAAACCCCTTTTCAGTATGTATCAGGGGAGACCCTCAAAGTTCTTCTGATACAGGGATATGCTGTCAATGTCCAATTAAGTGTCTGGTGATGTTCCATGGGTCTCTCTCCTCTGTCCTTGTGCATGGATTTTTATGAACTCTCCCATGGGCAGGAGACTTACTCCTGTCAGCCAATGGCAGCAGCGTGACTGTCAATCCTAGGGATTGGCCTCCAAGTGTTTTATGACCCCATCAAAGTTCAGTTCCTACAATGAGGATTATACTTAAGCCCGTATCTCCCTGATACATCGGCATATTTTTTATACAGAATACATATTTGCGATCCTTATTTATTTACATACAGAATGAGACCACACACGGTAATGCTGGGACCTGTAGTTCTTCTACCACCCATAGGTCAGCTACAGAATCACATCCTCTAGTCATATTTGATACCAAATTAACCACAATACTCTGTAGAGACTGGATCTGGTGTCAGAAAGGGCATAAGTTGATTCATAAATGAAATATGAAAGTGGACTGGTTTTATGCCCAGAGCTAATTAAGGGCTATTAGCTCTCCTCAAACCAGACCTGGAAATTAATGACGTCACGCTCCAGCCAGGCTTGACAGCGAGCTGATCTTATCTTATAGGACAGGATGAGCTGGGCCTGGTATAGCCTTTATGACCTTTTATAGCTGGCCTCAAAGAGTAGTGGTAATAAAAGTGTCCATCTATATCATAGGTGACCCAGGCTTCAGGAAGATGAGAGTTCACAGTTTTTTTTACATAGGCCAGAAGCATATAAGATGGCTACCCAGAGGAATTATGTATGTATGCCGGCACACCTCCCTCTTTTAAAAGGTTGCCTGGGGAAATGGCCACAAGCCTATTCCACAGCAACCCAGCAGTCTCCGGCCGATTCTCCCTGCCGCGACAACCCGTCGCCATTTCCATGTAAACTACCTTTTCTGTGCTGCACGGTGAAGTTGTACTGCTGCAAAATCAGGCTCCATCTCAGCAGTTTCGCATTGTCTCCTGCGAGACGTGCCAACCAGCTGAGGGGATTGTGATCAGTGATCACTGTGAAATTGCGTCCATACAGGTAGTGTTGTAGCTTTTGCAGGGACCACACAATAGCTAAACACTCCTTCTCTATTGTGGAGTAGCTGGTCTCCCTGGCCAGTAACTTACGGCTCAGGTATAGTACAGGATGCTCCTCCCCGGCCTGGTTCACCTGACTCAGAACTGCACCCAGACCAAAGGCGGAAGCATCCGTGTGGACCACAAACTTCCGAGTGAAATCTGGGGCCTGAAGCACAGGAGCACTGGCTAGTGCATCCTTCAGGGCCTGGAAGCCTTGCTCGCATTCCGGCATCCATGACACCATCCTGGGCAGCTTCTTCTTGGTCAAATCTGTCAGAGGCTTGGCCAGGGCGCTATAGTTCGGGATGAACTTCCTATAGTACCCGGCCGTTCCCAAGAAAGACATGACCTGCTTCTTGGTGAGAGATGTTGGCCATCTCGTAATGGCTTTCACCTTCTCTATTTCAGGCCTCAGTGTGCCTCCTCCTACTCTGTGGCCTAAGTAAGTGACCTCATTCATGCCCAGCTGGCACTTGCTAGGCTTAACAGTTAGTCCAGCCACAGCAAGTTTGTCCAGTACTTGCGACAGGTGCACCAGATGCTCCTTCCACATGGGGCTATACACGGCAATGTCGTCTAAATAGGCGACAGCACATTCTTCTAGTCCTTCCAGCAAGTCATTCACAAGCCTTTGAAAGGTGGCTGGCGCATTCTTCATCCCAAACGGCATTACAGTAAATTCGTATAAGCCGAAAGGGGTGATGAAGGCCGACTTCTCCTGAGCCTCCGAGGTAAGGGGAATCTGCCAATACCCCCTGCTCAGGTCCATGATTGTCAGGTAGCTGGCTCCTGCCAACTTATCTAACAGTTCATCAATCCTGGGCATGGGGTAAGCATCCGAGGTTGTGATGGCATTCAGTTTCCGATAATCCACACAGAACCTGGTTGTCTGATCTTTCTTCGGGACCAGAACCACCGGTGAGGCCCAAGCGCTGTGGGATTTCTGAATGACACCGAGCTGCTTCATCTCCTCGATCTCCCTCCTGAGGTCTGCCTGGACCTCCATTGAGACACGGTAGGCGGACTGCTTTGTGGGAGCATGTGTGCCTGTGTCCACATGATGGACTGCAAGGTGTGTTCTCCCGGGTTTCCCTGTAAAAGTGTCACGGTGAGCCGTCAACACATCTAAGAGCTGAGATCTCTGCTGGGACGAGAGTTGAGGGTTGAGGGTTAAGTCCACCTCCAACTCTCGAGTGTCAGCTAGCAGATCTAGTAGGGGGTCGGCCTCCTCCCTTTCGGGCAGGCTGCAAACCGGCATAACATGTGGCGTTCTCTCGTGATGCTCCTTGAGCATGTTGACGTGAAACTTCTTCTGTCTCCTACCTCCCTCTCCAAGGCCCACCACATAATTTACCTTACTCAGACATTTGACAATGGGGTACGGCCCTTCCCATGCAGCTTGCAGTTTGTTTTGCCGCATTGGCAGCAGGACATAGACCTTCTGCCCCTCCTGGTAGATTCTCTCTCGGGCAGTGCGGTTATACCACTGCTTCTGTTTGCTTTGGGCCTGTACCATATTCTCCTGTACCAGACCTACCAGCGACTCCATTTTGTCTCGGAACCTGAGGACATAGTCTACTACAGAGACTTCAGTTCCGGCAACCTTGCCTTCCCAAGACTCTCTGATTAGGTCTAGGGGACCTCTTACTCGTCGACCATACAGGAGTTCGAAGGGCGAAAACCCGGTTGACTCCTGGGGAACCTCTCTGTAGGCAAATAGCAGGTGAGGTAGACATCGTTCCCAGTCCTTCCCTTGCACCTCCACAAACGTCTTCAGCATCTGCTTCAACGTCCCGTTGAAGCGCTCACAGAGGCCGTTTGTTTGTGGGTGGTAAAAGTTGGCTACAATATGGTTCACCTGTATTTTCCTACAGAGCCCCTGCATTAGTTCAGACATGAACTGAGGTCCTTGGTCGCTGAGAAGCTCAGCTGGGAACCCCACTCTCGTGAAGATCCCCAGCAGGGCGTCTGCAACCTTGTCCGCCCTAATGGAGGATAACGCCACTGCTTCCGGGTAGCGCGTCGCGTAATCTACCAGGGTTAATATGCACCGTTTACCCGAACTGCTGGGGATGGCCAGTGGACCAATGATATCCACGGCCACCCTCCTGAAGGGTTCATCAATTATCGGTAAGGGAGTCAATGGAGCTCGGTGACGGTCTCCTGCTTTGCCAACTCGCTGACAGGTGTCGCAGGACCTGCAGTACTTGGCGACATCTGCCCCGAGGCCAGGCCAGAAAAAATTCTGCATCACCCGGGACTTTGTTTTGGTTATTCCCAGGTGACCAGCTAAGGGGATCTCATGAGCCACTTGCAGTAATTGTTCCCTGAACTGCACAGGTACAATGAGCTGCCTCTTGAGTGGCCCCACCCTACTGTCACTGTGGGAGATGTCCTCCTTATACAGTTTCCCATTGTCCCAACACACTCGGTATTTGTCTCCCTCAGTGGGAGGGCTGGCAGCTAACCCTCTTAGCTGCTCCAAGGTAGGGTCATCTCGCAGGGCCTGCTCAAAGGCGGCACTACAAGTCCCAGACAGCTGTCCTGTGGCGAACAGGGACAGTGGCTGAGGCTCTGACGCGGTTAAGTCCACAGGGTCCGAACCGGTGGAAGGGGACACTTCCACTTGCTCTTCCCCAATGGAGCGTTCCGCTGCGGCTTTTGCAGCCCTGCGAGTGACGGGCAACACAGGCACAATAATGTCATCACATTTAACATTTGCACAACTTGAATCAGTTAAACACATGTCCGCTACCTGTGTACATACACCCGCCATCCCCACTACATCTCCTGTCATAGGAGAACTGCTCCCACACACCCCACCTCCCACCTCCCGAGGTCCATCCCCAAGGTTATCTGATGTTACGCAAACATCCTTGCACAGTACCTTGGTATGTCCAGGGACCTCCAAAGGGGCGGGTGAGTCCTGTGTGCTTCCAGGGGGCACGTAGCACGAGAGCAATCGTCCTAGGTCAGTGCCTAATAAAACATTTGTGGGGATCTCCGCAGAGACTCCCACCTCCCTTACTCCACTCCCAGCCCCCCAATCAAGGAAAACACGATCTAGGGGAACATTAGGGCTCACCCCCCCAACTCCCGTGATGGTGAGGCTTTTGCCGGGAATAAGGTCTGCGTCATCCTCTAGTTCAGGCCGAACTAGTGTGACTTCGGCTCCTGTATCGCGGAAGCCTGTGGTGCATCGGTTGCCCACAGTAACCGACTGTAGGTTGTCTGCGGTGTGTCTTGCAGCTCCATTCACTAACAGCACAGATGATGGGTTGCGGGCAAGCTTGCCAGGGGGTGCTGTCTTCTTCTCCGGGCACGAGTGGCTGAGATGTCCTGGCTTGCCGCACGCATAGCACTTGCGCACGTCTGTCGGTGCTGGCTTGACTCCTTCAGGTCTTTGTGCAGGCCTGTGAAAGGGTCGCTGGACAGGAATCGACAAAGCTGGCCGGGTAAGATGAACCAGATGAAGAAGTTCCTCCCAGACGGGACAGAGTGTCTTTGAATGCCTCTCGCGCACTCTTCGGCTTGTGCTCACATACATATTTTTGCACATCCGTAGGGCAATTGGAGACAAACTGTTCTCGGACCATCAGATCCGCCAGGGACTGCTTGGTGTCCTCTGTGAGGGATCAGACCACTGTTGGAAGGTGGTCTGCAACTTGCCCAGGTGGTCCATAAAAGTATCTCCGGGCCCTCTCCGCAGGGACCGGAACCGTAAACGGTAAGTCTCTGGAGTCAGCTGGTACTTGACCAGAATAGCCTTTTTGATGACCACGTAACTGGTACGCTCTGCTAATGGTAGTCCGACCAGGGCCTCCATAGCTTTGCCCTTCAGTGCGGACATTAGATGTCCCGCCCACTGTGGCTCTGGTACCTGGTACTGCTGGCATGAGGTTTCAAAAGCATGCAGGAAAAGTTCAATGTCACAGTTCTCAGACTCCATCACAGGCAGTTTTGGCTTGACCATCAGGGATGGGCCTGTGGATGTGGCATGCCGGTCGGACCCCTGAAGCTGTACTCGGGCCAGGTCCAGTTCATGCCTGCGGACAGCTTCCCGTTCTGCAGCCTCGCGCTCAGCCTTGCGCTCTGCAGCCTCGAGCTCAGGGTTACTGAGCATTAGTTGGTCCAGACCATTTTGGGATGGCATAGAGACAGAGTTATGTCCAGCTAGAGGACTGCAAGCCCCAGCAGGCTGTCCCCCTCCCAGTTCATCATCCTCATTCTGGAAGGAGTCACCTGGCTCAGGGGCCCCAGAGTCTCCTCCATTCTTTGAATCCTGCAGGGATAACTCTTGACTCCTCCGTGCACATAACTCCTGGATGAGGACAGTCTTATTTTTCCCATATACTTGGATGCCTTTGTGCTCACACAGAGCTGTGATATCAGCCACGCTCAGGACGTCATAATTCACGGATTCGGACATTATTGCCAAATAAAAGATAGGACAGAAAACAAGAGAGAGGGGAGGGTACTGTCGTGAATTATTATTCTATCAAAACTAATGCACTGTGCTTCGTCTTCCAGAATTTTTCAATCCTTTAGTACAGAGTTATGGACATAACTTCATGCACTAATATTCTACATACAGAATCCCGTAAGCTGCCACCAGAAAATGTCACGAACTATGGATCCGATCGCTCCGGATCCCACAGCTGTGACGTAGTGGTCTGTGACGGAGTCTGCGCACACACAGAGACCTCACGTGACCGGGGTATTACCATTCGGCTAACACCCCCCCCACTACACTTCGGTAACTGCCACCACGTGGGTTCCCGGTCCACGAGCCGACTATCCGGGTCATTCACTATCACACAGATTAGTGGATGAACCGGATATCACTTACTGACCAACCGCAGTCAATCACCCCCAGCTACAATTCCTAAATGCAATTTAACTAACTACCTGGTAACGTCTCTTCAAAGGCAAGGTACGTTGTTCAGCAGCTTAGAATATGGAAGACTTGGCCATTTAGATTTTATAATCTTTAATAAGCGGTAAAAAGCAGTGCATACAAATCTAATGAAAATGACTATAAATCTACAGAATAATAATAACAATATAAATAATCACGACAGTTCAAATGAAAGGGAAAAAGATGAAAGAATACTTAGTTTCTCTGGAGGGTTTCAGATGGTCGTTCATATGTCCTTTTTGAATCCTTGCAAACCCCTTTTCAGTATGTATCAGGGGAGACCCTCAAAGTTCTTCTGATACAGGGATATGCTGTCAATGTCCAATTAAGTGTCTGGTGATGTTCCATGGGTCTCTCTCCTCTGTCCTTGTGCATGGATTTTTATGAACTCTCCCATGGGCAGGAGACTTACTCCTGTCAGCCAATGGCAGCAGAGTGACTGTCAATCCTAGGGATTGGCCTCCAAGTGTTTTATGACCCCATCAAAGTTCAGTTCCTACAATGAGGATTATACTTAAGCTCGTATCTCCCTGATACATCGGCATATTTTTATACAGAATACATATTTGCGATCCTTATTTATTTACATACAGAATGAGACCACACACGGTAATGCTGGGACCTGTAGTTCTTCTACCACCCATAGGTCAGCTACAGAATCACATCCTCTAGTCATATTTGATACCAAATTAACCACAATACTCTGTAGAGACTGGATCTGGTGTCAGAAAGGGCATAAGTCGTATATCCTATCCCCAGGGCCGCCATCATGGGGGTAACGCCGATACCCCAGTAAGGGGCCCGGACCCTTGGGGGGGGCCCAGCCAGTTCCAATGAAAAAAAAAAAATATATAAAAAAAAACATTTTTTATTTTTTATTTTTTTTTCCCCTCCCATTTGTCAGTGACTTGAGTTGAACTTTATAGCATCGCTAGAAGGGGGCAATTGATCATTCCTTGCTAGTGATGTCCGGTTCATGAACGAATCGTTCATTTGAATCGATTCAGTTCACTGAACCGGAGGAGTCGATTCCTCTGACTGAGCTGATCTGTGTGAAACAGCTCAGTCTGACCTAGCACACAATAGCAGAGCCGCTGGCAGCAGGGAGGGGAGGGGCTAGGGAGGAGTGTAATCTGATCCTAGAGTGGAAGCTGCTGCTGCCAGCCCCTCCCCTCCCCTCCCACCAACCAATCAGAGCTGAGGCAAGGCAAGCACAAGCAGCTCTGAGTCTGAGTCACTGACACAAGTGCAGGGAGTGTAAGAAAGAATCGAATGAGTCACAGGTGAAAAGAATCTAAAGATCCGACTTAGGGTCCATTCACACGTCCGTTGTTTGTTTCCTGATCTGTTCCGTTTTTTGCTGAACAGATCTGGACCAGATCTGGACCCATTCATTTTCAATGGGTCCTGAAAAAAAACGGACAGCACAATGTCAGATTTTTTTTCAGGACCCATTGAAAATGAATGGGTCCAGATCTGGTCCAGATCTGTTCAGCAAAAAACGGAACAGATCAGGAAACAAACAACGGACGTGTGAATGGACCCTTAGTTAGAGACTCATTCGATTCTTTGAGTTAAAAGAACCATGAGTCAGACTCTAGAACAGTTTACACTGAGGCTGATGCTTTTGCAGCAGTGATAAGATTAAGGGACAGGAGCAGAGAGATAAGAGAAGTGACAGATGACTGTGAAGACCAAGCGATCTGTTGCTCAGAAGCCATGAGATTGTAAGGCTACTTTCACACTAGCGGCAGGACGGATCCGACAGGCTGTTCACCCTGTCGGATCCGTCCTGCCGTTATTTCGCCGGACCGCCGCTCCGTCCCCATTGACTATAATGGGGACGGGGGTGGAGTTCTGGCGCAGCACGGCAGTGCATGGCGAAAGGTCCAACAGTGTCGAACTTTTTAGTCCGGCGGCCTCTCACCGCGAACTGCCATGCTGCGCCGGAGCTCCGCCCCCATCCCCATTATAGTCAAAGGGGACGGAGCGGCGGCAGGACGGATCCGACAGGGTGACAATCTCTCTTCAGGTTTAGAAAATTAGAAAATCGTGCACAAATTGCACACTAGTTATTTTCCTGAGTGATGTCTGTGTGGACTGTGGGGACTATTCTATCAGCCAGTGTTACTGTTATCACCTTAGCACATACAGTTTTCCCTGTGCATTCACTTCACTTGGTTGTCCTGCTGTCAGACTGCTGTCACTGTGGGTAACAATGCATTGCATGCACAGCACACAGCTCCTGAGTCCTCCTGTCCGCTTCCCTTCATTCCTGACTCACTCAGTCAGAGCTCAGACAATGTACCAGCGAGTCAGCAAGTGAATCGAAGCATCTGCGCATGCGCACCACCTAAGCTCTTCAGTCAGTAGACTCAGCAAGTGAACCGAAGATCCGATTCATTAATCGGTTCATTTGAATGAGCTGATTCAAATGAACCGATTGAACCGAAAGATCCGAACTTCCTATCTCTATTCCTTGCCTGACCCCCCCAGACGCTGTCGCTATCCGCTGCCGCCTCATGCCGTGACGCCGCCTTCAGATTAGCGCGCCGCAGCCTGCCTGCCACTGCCAGACACAGTCCATTCTGGTTTGCAGGCTTGCAGCCAGGCGCAGCTGCGGGAACTTCGGTTCTGGCCTCTGGGAGTGGGACTGGAATTGAATCTGGAAAGAATTGTGGTGGAAGCCTGCCCAGCTGCCCTAGTGCCCTCGCCCCTCGCCCCACTTAGCCAGCCCAGGAAGGAGTCAGTGCCGGTTCCATGCTCCACTGCATCACATGTTGGACCGGACGGACCCCAACGATTCATTAAGGTCCATTAGGTTACTTGTTTCCATAAATAATGTTATCATTTTACTGTAATGGTGGCATACAGTATTTTTTCAAAGCAGAACACACAGCTAAATAGCTAGGGCTGGGTGGGCTGGCAAGGGAGGGGTTAATATCAATAAGTGATGGAGGATCCTGGCCCTGTGGGATAATCCAGAAAACAGCTTTGCATTTTACCCCCGAGCAAAGACCACACAACATAGAGCTGCCGAGTAGACAACATAAGAATCAATATGAAAAGAAATAATTTGGAGCCTTTGAAATAGCTCAGCTCAGTATGCGGATCCGCACCTATAATGCAAACGTTGGTATCCGTATCCGTCTGCATAACTCAGTAAAAAAAAAGAAGTCTAAGTGTAGGTCAAACGGATCCGTCATAACTTTACATTGAAATTCAATGGGGGACGGATCCGTTTGCAATTGCACCATATTTGTGTCAATGTAAACGGATCCTTCCCCACTGACTTACATTGTAAGTCAGGACGGATCCGTTTGGCTCCGCATGGCCAGGTGGACACCAAAACGCTGCAAGCAGCCCCCAGAGCGGAATGGAGGCGGAACGGAGCCAAACTGATGCATTCTGAACGGATCCTTATACATTCTGAATGCATTGGGGCAAAACTGATCTGTTTGGGGCCGCTTGTGAGATCCCTGAAACAGATCTCACAGGCAGACCCAGAAACGGCAGTGTGACAGTAGCCTATGCCGCATACTGAGCTGAGCGATTTCAAAGGCTCCAAATTATTTATTTTCATATTGATCCTTATGTTGTCTCCTTGGCTCGGCAGCTCTATGTTGTGTGGTCTTTGCTCGGGGGTAAAATGCAAAGCTGTTTTCTGGATTATCCCACAGGGCCAGGATCCTCCATCACTTATTGTTATTAACCCCTCCCTTGCCAGCCCACCCAGCCCTATTTAGCTTTGTGTTCAGCTTTGAAAAAAATGTTTAGGCCATGAAGGGGTTAATTAAGTGTTGGAGGGGGTGGGGGGTGTTATTGTGCATATTGTGTTTGGGATCCATTTAACAAGTTTGACCAGTTAGGTTTGAGAGTGGTTGAGTGTCATCCACATATCCCCATAACAGTGTGTCATCCACAGATCCCCCCCATAACAGTGTGTCATCCACAGATCCCCCCCATAACAGTGTGTCATCCACAGATTCCCCCATAACAATGTGTCATCCACAGATTCCCCCATAACAGTGTGTTATCCACAGATTCCCCCATAACAGTGTGTCACCCACAGATCCCCCCATAACAGTGTGTTATCCACAGATTCCCCCATAACAGTGTCATCCACAGATTCCCCCATAACAGTGTGTCATCCACAGATCCCCCATAACAGTGTGTCATCCACAGATTCCCCCATAACAGTGTGTCATCCACAGATTCCCCCATAACAGTGTGTTATCCACAGATTCCCCCATAACAGTGTGTTATCCACAGATTCCCCCATAACAGTGTGTCACCCACAGATCCCCCATAACAGTGTGTTATCCACAGATTCCCCCATAACAGTGTCATCCACAGATTCCCCCATAACAGTGTGTCATCCACAGATCCCCCATAACAGTGTTCGTCATCCACAGATCTCCCATAACAGTGTGTCATCCACAGATTCCCCCATAACAGTGTGTCATCCACAGATTCCCCCATAACAGTGTGCCATCCACAGATTCCCCCCATAACAGTAAGTCCTCCACAGATTCCCCCCATAACAGTACGTCATCCACAGATTCCCCCATAACAGTGTGTCATCCACAGATTCCCCCATAACAGTGTGTCATCCACAGATTCCCCCATAACAGTGTGTCATCCACAGATTCCCCCATAACAGTGTGCCATCCACAGATTCCCCCCATAACAGTGTGTCCTCCACAGATTCCCCCCATAACAGTAAGTCCTCCACAGATTCCCCCATAACAGTGTGTCATCCACAGATTCCCCCATAACAGTGTGTCATCCACAGATTCCCCCATAACAGTGTGTCATCCACAGATTCCCCCATAACAGTGTGCCATCCACAGATTCCCCCCATAACAGTGTGTCCTCCACAGATTACCCCCCATAACAGTACATCATCCACAGATCCCCCCATAACAGTGTGCCATCCACAGATTCCCCCCATAACAGTGTGTCCTCCACAGATTCCCCCCATAACAGTACGTCATCCACAGATCCCCCCATAACAGTGTGTCATCCACAGATTCCCTCCATAACAGTAAGTCCTCCACAGATTCCCCCCATAACAGTAAGTCCTCCACAGATTCCCCCCATAACAGTGTGTCATCCACAGATTCCCCCATAACAGTGTGCCATCCACAGATTCCCCCCATAACAGTGTGTCATCCACAGATTCCCCCCATAACAGTGTGTCATCCACAGATTCCCCCCATAACAGTGTGTCATCCACAGATTCCCCCCATAACAGTACGTCATCCACAGATCCCCCCATAACACTGTAACAGTAAACCTTGTGCTTTTAAGGTGTTTTTTCTTAAATGTGCCAGGGGAAGATTGCTAGGGCAGATTAGAACAAGTAGTGTAGTTAGTGTTAGTGTAGGGTCCTGCTTAAAAGAGTCTACCTTGTCGTGGTAGCAGGCTTCATATTATTTGGTCAAAAATTAATTCCTTACTGAAATCGCTGATTATCACTTTTTACTGTCTTTGTAGTTGTAAAAAAATAATGAAATTGGGGGTAGGTCCTTGGGGGTGGAGGGGAGGTGGAGTCAGGATGGATTCTAAAGGGGCGGGGTAGGAGGGGGGGCCCAGGCCTTGAGCTGTGTAAGGGGCCCCAAAATTTCTGATGGCAGCCCTGGAGGGAGATAAATATATAACTAGGCTCTGATACCATAACGGCCCCAAAGATCCAGGAAAAAAACAACATTTGGCTAAGTTTACAAAATCGGCAGCAGAAAAATCAGTAGCAGATTACTAGCTGGAAGCAGGTCATTTGTGGTGGCAGATTTCTAATTTGCTGGAGGATTTAGAGGAATTCTTACAAAAGTATTAAAAGAGTATTTGGTTGAGGTTTCTCTGCTTCCCCATTGACTTCTATAAAATCCACAATTCCTGGTTCCAGGAATTAAAGTTGCTTCTTAAGGCCTCTTTCACGCGATCGTGGTGTGTTAGGGCCGGAAAAGATGCGGGTGCGTTGCGGTAAAATGCGTGATTTTTCCGCGCGTGTGCAAAGCATTTTACTGCGTTTTGCACCCGCGTGAGAAAAATCGGCATGTTTGGTACCCAGAGCCAAACCCGGACTTCATCACTGAAGTTCAGGTTTGAGTTAGGTGTTGTGTAGATTTTATTATTTTCCCTTATAACATGGTTATAAGGGAAGATAATAGCATTTTTAATACAGAATGAAAAGTAAATTAGAGATGGAGGGGTTAAAAAAAAAAAAAAAAAAAAAGGTCTCTGTTCTATCTTCAGGACCTGGCAAAAGACCTGTGGCGACGTCACTGTGCTCATCACATGGTCCAATCACATGGTTCATCACCATGGTGGGGACCATGTGATTGGACCATGTGATGTGACGTAACCACAGGTCCTTAGCCGGCAGCTCAACATTACAGAAGAAGATCACAGATTACAGAGATCCGCAACTACGCGATCAAGTGGACTCGGTGAGTCTTTGCATTCTGTATTCAGAATGCTATTATTTTCCCTTATAACCATGTTATAAGGGAAAATAATACAGATTGGGTCCCCAGCCCTATCGTCACCTAGCAACCATGCGTGAAAAATCGCACCACATCCCCACTTGCTTGCGATTTTCACGCAGCCCCATTCACTTCTATGGTGCCTGGGTTGCGTGAAAAACGCAGAATATAGAGCATGCTGCGATTATCACGCAACACACAAGTGATGCGTGAAAATCACAGCTCATGTGCACAGCCCCATAGAAATGAATGGGTCCGGATTCAGTGCGGGTGCAATACGTTCACATCACGCATTGCACCCGCGCGAAATACTCGCCCGTGTGAAAGGGGCCTAAGTGTTTTTAAAATCAGCTTCTGAAACAACCTCTACCATTTTACACTGTGTGCACAAGGTGGAGTTTTTAACATTTTAGCATGGATTTAGCCGCTGAAAACGCCTGTTTTCCGCTTCTGAATCAGTGGTAGATTTTAGCCATGTGAACAATACAATGTAAAGTAGTCAGTTTGATGTGCCCTCAAAATAACTCAACACACAGCCATTACTGTCTAAACCACTGGCAACAAAAGTGAGTACACCCCTAAGTGAAAATGGTTAAATTGTGCCCAAAATGTCAATATTTTGTGTGGCCACTATTGTTCTCCAGCACTGCCTTACTCTCTTGGGCATGGAGTTCACTAGAGTTTCACAAGTTGCCACTGGAAAACCCCTTCCACTCCTCCATGATGACATCACAATGCTGGTGGATGTTAGGGACCTTCTGCTCCTCCATCTTCCAGTTGAGGATGCCCCACAGATGCTCAATAGGGTTTAGGTCTGGAGACATGCTTGGCCAGTCCATCACCTTTAGGGCTCATGCACATGACCGTTGCTGTATTGCGGTTCTTCAGAAATCCAGTGTCAGTGCCGTTCACAAGATTCGCTGTGCCTGCGCACCTCATTCCCCATTCTGGCACATGCGCATTAAACGCTCTTGTGCCTCTGCCCATAATGGGAAATGAAGTGCGCTGGCGCTGGATTTCTAGGGCGGGCTAGAGGGGTGAAAGGGGAGGGATTTCATATGAAAAGCGACGAGGGGCCTGGGCACCTTCAGAGCTAATTACGATATTGAATAAAAGTGTTTTTCAGCGGAAATAATCAACGGACTGCTATACAGTAAGTTGCATTCCAATATGGGGACTATAATGCAGATCATGGTGTTAGTGTTCTATAATGGTCAGTTTAGGTGATAGACTCTCTTTAAATACATAAAGGGAATCAACACGGTATAAGAGGAGAGAATATTTAAAAGAAGAAAAGTATTACTTTACTGAGAGAGTAGTGGATGCATGGAATAGCCTTCCTGCAGAAGTGGTAGCTGCAAATACAGTGGAGGAGTTTAAGCATGCATGGGATAGGCATAAGGCTATCCTTCATATAAGATAGGGCCAGGGGCTATCCATAGTATTCAGTATATTGGGCAGACTAGATGGGCCAAATGGTTCTTATCTGCCGACACATTCTATGTTTCTATTTTTTATACTGTCCCACATAGAAGGCTTATCAATAAACTCCCACCACCATGCTTGACTGTAGGTCTTTGTACTCCTGACCTGGTTGCCGCTACTCACGATTGACACCATCTGAACCAAATAAGTTTATCTTGGTCTCGTCGGACCACAGGACATGGTTCCAGTAATCCAGGTCCTTAGTCTGCTTATCTTTAGCAAACTGGGGGGTTTTCTTGTGCATCAGCTATAGAAGAGGCTTCCTTCTTGGACGACATGCAGACCTATTTGATACAATGTGCGGCGTATGGTCTGAGCACTGACAGGCGGACCCCCACCCCTTTAACCTCTGCAGTAATGCTGGCAGCACTCATACGTCTATTTTGAAAAGATAACCTCTTGATATGACGCTGAACTCGTGCACTCAACTTCCTTGGTCGACCATTGCGAAGCCTGTTCTGAGTGGAACCTGTCTTGTTAAACCACAGTATGGTCTTACCCACCGTGCTGCAGCTCGGTTTCAGGGTGTTGGCAATCTTCTTATAGCCTTGGCCAGGGCTGCTCAACCTGCGGCCCTCCAGCTTTTGTAAAACTACAACTCCCATCATTCACTGCTGTAGGCTATCCAGGCATGCTGGGAGTTGTGGTTTTGCAACAGCTGGAGGGCCACAAGTTGAGCATCCCTGGCCTAGGTCTGTATGTAGAGCAGGCATCCTCAAACTGCAGCCCTACAGCTGTTGTAAAACTACAACTCCCACAATGTCCTACTGTAGGCTGTTCGGGCATGCTGGGAGTTGTAGTTTTGCAACAGCTGGAGGGCCGCAGCTTGAGGATGCCTGTATGTAGAGCAACAATTCTTTTTTTCAGATCCTCAGAGAGTTATTTGCTATGAGGTGCCATGTTGAACTTCCAGTGACCAGTGCGAGAGCAATAACCCCAAATTTAACGAACCTGAGACCTTGTAACACTAATGAGTCACATGAGGAGGGAAAATGACTAATTGGTCAAAATTTGGCCATTTTCACTTAGGGGTGTACTCACTTTTGTTGCCAGCGGTTTAGGCATTAATGGCTGTGTGTTGAGTTATTTTGAGGGGACATCAAATTCACACTGTTATACAAGCTGTACACTGACTACGTTACATTGTATCAAAGTGTCAGATCTTCAGTGTTGTCCCATGAAAAGATATTTATAAAAAAAAAAAAAATCAAGCAATTATTTTAAAAAGGGGTAATCTGTCTGCTTTTCTTTCTCCCTTCTGTGCTCCGATTAGTTACCATGGCAGCCAGGACGCTATTAAAGCCCTGGCTGCCATAGTCAGCTCCCTGCTGCTGTGTGCACAGTGCACAGGGGAGCAGGGAGAGCGCAAGGTCCTATTCACCCTGATAGAGCTCTATCAGGGTGAATAGGACAAGGGTTCTAGCCCCTAAGGAGGCTAAAAGTTAGTAAAATAAAAAAATATATATTAAGTATATAAATGAAAAAAAGATGTACAAAAAAAATAAAAAATACACGTTAACAATAAACATTCATTTTCAGCAGATTTGTGTAGAATTTTTTTTTTTTTTTATGAAAATTCACAGAATATCGGTATAAATTATCAGCTATCGGCATCGGCTCTAGAAAAAAAAAATAATATCGGTCGATCCCTAGTTTTTACAAGTGAGCATGTATCCTGAGCGATGGACGCGACCACGCAGCTCATTACTTACCACCCGTCTGCCGCACTGGTCCGTGTGAATATCTGCACCAGTAACAGCTGCAGGATCCCCACAGCTATACAGTAAAACTGAATACTGACTGTGATATACAATATATTAGATGGGATAGAAGTTCCTCAGTCATCTTCCAGCAATTCTGATTGATGTCTGACTAGAAATAAAAAGGGAGATTTATCATAATGGGCGTAAAAGGAAAAAAAACGGCTTAGTTGCCCATAGCAGCGAATTAGATTTCACCATTCATTTTCAGAAGTTCTGAAAAATTTAAGTTGGAGTCTGGTTGCTAGGGGCAACTAAGAAAGATTTCCTTTACATTTGTGTTGATAAATCTCCCCCACAGTGTTCTGAGGATATTAGGAAGGAGAACAATCCTGCCTGGATGGTGGCAGCTTCAGCAAAATTCCTGCGTTTTAGGGGGCATTCGCACGACCGTTTATGTATTTTGCGGTCGGCAAAAAGCAAAACCATAAAAAATGACATCCGTTTTTTTTGTGTGGATCCATTGTAACAATGCCAATTCTTGTCTGCAAAACGGACAAGAATAGGACATGTTCTATCTTTTCTGTGGGGCTGTGGAACGGACATACGGTGTGCTGTCTTTTTTTTTTGCGGACCAAAAATGCGGTCGTGTGAATGGGGCCTTACTGTGAATTGTCACAGTTTGTCGGCATATACAGATGAAGCACATTGTTTAGGCTCTAACTCGGGAGCGTTAGGATATGGTGTCTGAAGGTGAACATCTGGTCTTCATCCAGCAGGGGGAGCTGATCACATCAGTATAGAAGCTCATGAAGCCAATGACTGATCAGTTATTTTCATGTCCCCACATAACACTATGACAGTGTTTTAGTTCCTCTTCCTATGTGCACCCTGTGGTGACTTTCTTTATACGAGACTAAAGTGGTATTTAAAAAAAATATATAACTGCACAGATATTGGCACAGATGGGCCTAGAACCGGTGGGTGGACTATCTACACGAGCAAAGTTTAGTGCCCCTCCCCCGATCCTGCAGAGGAGACACCACTAATTATCTGAAAAGGAGACAGTGAAATAGCTCAGGGATGGCCAACCTGTGGCTCTCCAGCTGTTGCAAAACTACAACTCCCAGTGTGCCCAGACAGCCATCAGCCTACAGAAGGGCATGGTGGGAATTGTAGTTTTACAACACCTGGAGAGCAGAAGGTTGGCCAGCCCTGCGAATAGCTTGTAGCTGGATCTGCCATATACGTGGTTAGGGAAACAGCCCCTCCATGACTGGGTACCAGTAACTTCCATTACTTCACACGCTAGGAATTAGTAGACAAGACGCAGTCTTATATATCTTACACAAGGGTTGTCAGGAAACAGATTCTTTATTGTGACGTCAGAGCAGAGACCTCCAAGGATAGAGAAAAGCAATTAATGTGATTGTGTGAGGAGGGGGCCGCATGCAGCACAGGACAGAACCCTGCCACATAAGGGAAGAAAGCAGACGTGGCACTGCAGAGCTGGAATGACAATTGGCAGGCTCTGCCGGGCATGGGCAGACAGCTCCGGAATGGTTAGCAGGTGCATTACAAGAGCTGTCCTCATCCCTCAAGTGCATTCGTCAGGCTGGAATCAGGGGGGCATCTTCAGCAGGTGACCAAAGTAACGAATGTTACCGCCTCAGAGGGGGAGTAACTGGTGCTGCCACCTTAACCCTTTTATAACGGTATCCAAAAGGGGTTGCTCAAATATGCCCCAGAGTAGGAAGGCAAGAAGGCAGCAGGTGGAAGTGTGGAGGGTAGAAGGTTCAGGCTTTGTGTCCACTGTGTTCTGCACTCTGTTCACGGGATCGGGCAAACCTTGACAAGGAATAAGAGGAGCAAGTCAGACAGAGTATGGGGGAATCATGCCTCAGCACATCGGGGGAGGGGGTAAATAGAGGAAGATAATTGTGATGGAAAGCAAATTGCCAATAGGCAAAACACGGATATCGGCCTTTTGTGTTCTGCAAAATGCCCATAACAGAACAGTCCTATCCTTGTCCCTAATGTGGACAAGAATTGGACACATTCTATTTTTTGCGTATATGGCACGGAACGGACACACGGATGTGGACAGAACATGCTCTGCTGTCCGCATCTTTTGTGGCCCCATTGAAGTGAATGCAGATTAGATGCCCTAAGGGGCAGTTCAACTTCCATTTTTTGTGCGTATTACAAGCTTAACGCTTCACTGTCTAGGGGTTAGTACCCACAGTCACCAGTCACTTTTACACTGGTGGAGACACTGTAAATAGGTACAAGATAGTACATATCCTGTACTGTTCTTCAGTTACATCATGTATTATTATTCAGAGCTGCACTCAATATTCTGCTCTTGGAGTCACTGTGTACATACATTACTTATCTTGTACTGATCCTGGGTTACATCCTGTATTATACTCCAGAGCTGCACTCACTATTCTGCTGGTGAAGTCACATTACTATACTGATAATGAGTTAAAGTGCATATTATATTTCAGAGCTACACTCACATAAAAGCTGAAATCTCCGGCCTGCTTCAGCACAAAGCTTGCGCTGGTGATTTTCATTTCGGAAAGTGTCATCTTTACATCAAGAACTGGGCAGATATCTGAAGAACTAAGGCCCTGATTTACCAAGACCGGTGTGTGCTACGCTGGTTATGATAGGACCTTCTCTGCAGGAGGAGCCATTTAATTTATGACAAGGTGAAGGCCTCCTCATAAATTAAATGCCTCCTCCGGCAGTCTGCGCACCAGAGGGCTCATGCACATGAACGTGGTTTGGTTCCGCATCTGAGCTGCATTTTTTGCGGCTCGGATGTGGACACATTCACTTCAATGGGGCTGCAAAAGATGCGAACCGCACTCCATTTGCTGTCCGCATCCGTTGCTCCCTAACATGTCCTATTCTAGTCCGTTTTGCGAACAAGAATAGGCATTTCTATTAAGGGAGGGACACTGGCGGCATCAGTGTTTTGCTGGCTGCAAAACACAGCGAGGTCGTGTGCATGAGCCCTATATAGTGAATACAACGCTTCGATAAATGAGGATACAGCGGTAGTGCACACTGCTGTACCTTGGATAAGCAAACAGAATATAACAGCAGTGCGACTCTGGCTACTTTGTTTTAAAATCGCCTTCTTTTGCATCTCTAAAATGGAGGAATAAATGTGATGCTTTAGCAAATTGCACAAATAGGCAAAGGTAAGATGTGGTAAACAATAGTCGCAAGACTAATTGTAAATACATTACTATGCAAATACCACACATTTAGCCTAGGGTCAACTGTGGTAAGTAAGTGCCTTTTCCAAAAGAACTTAAAGGGTCACTGAATTTTGCTAAAACATTTTATATATGTCAGAGACATATCAAAGGCTTGCTCGGTGGGGGTCTAAGTGCTGAGACCTCCACAGATTCAAAGAGCAAAACGAGGGAAAAGCTTGCATATCCTTGCTACAAGACAGTCAATTCCATCCCTAGAAGAGAGAAAGAGTGATGTCAGCGCTCCTCTCGTCTCATTCTGGAGATCCATGGGGGTCTCAACACCAAGACCCCCACCGTTAAAAACCTTTGATATGTCTAAAAATAAATAATATATATATATATATATATATAAAAAATGAACTCCGCAGCACATCCAAGTCGTGAAAAAGTAAAAGAAATTTTAATCACCAAACATGCGACGTTTCAATCCTCTCAATGGGATTTTTCTTGAGAAAATTGCTTGAGAAAAATCCCATTGAGAGGATTGAAACGTCGCATGTTTGGTGATTAAAATTTCTTTTACTTTTTCACGACTTGGATGTGCCGCGGAGTTCATTTTTTTTATACCGTTTGGAGGTGGATCGCCGACTCAGCCGCTGGCACTCCGCCAGTACTATTCTGATAGTGGTGCTGCCCACATTCCTATATAGATATATATATATATATATATATATATATATATATATATATATATCCCATGCAATATAGGAATTCAACTAAGCTGATTGGGGGGACCTGAATAGTGAGTGCAGCTCTGCAATATAATACTGCAGCCTATTACTATGCAGATGTTTATTTATCTTTTCATTGATCTTTACCAAACGTGGTGAAGCAGGGAGGGAGACTGCGGCACCATACTTACCCACACTCTAGGGTCAGTGCGACCCTCCCTCCAATCGCAGCAACTCCACATCAAAGACAAGGACAGCATTTGGTGGGATGATGCCAGGGTGACCTTTGCTGCCGTATGCATAATCTGGGGTGCAAGTCAAACGTGCTCTTTCACCCACACTCATCTATAACATGGAAAGCAAAATAATAAGTCTGCAACTTATTGACACCACATCAGTATAGTATCCAATAGTCCCACACCAGTTAAAGGAGTAGGAGGAGGGGGGTTAGTGCCCACCTTACCTGTGCTACACCTTCTTCCCAGCCACGGATCACCTCATTCCTTCCAAGACAGAAGCAGAAGGGCTTATTCCTGTCACGAGAAGAGTCAAACTTCCTTCCATCTAGCAGATACCCTGAAAAGAAGAGACTTTATGAAAGAGCTTGACCCATGGGCAGTCCATCCAAAGGCAGCCGTGTGAATGGCCTGGATGACGGGGCTGCAGTGCTTGACAGATCACTCTAGCTTTTGCACAGCACACGGTCATGGTGCGGCCCCTTTCACATGATCTAGGAGCCAGATAGTTGCTCCGGCTCGCACATTAGGAGTACATTAAGGGTCCAGTCACGCGACTGCATTTTCAATGCGCATCAGATATGGGCCCATTCATTCCAATGGGGCCGCTAAAGATGCGGATGACAGCACACTGTGTGCGGTCTTCATCCATATGTCCATTTCGCGACCCCACAAAAAAATAAAAATAATAGAACATGTTTTGCAGACAATAGGCATTTCTAGGGACTTTACGCGCTGATCTGAAAAACAGATATGGGCGTGTGAATGACCCCTAGTGGTGCAGATTTTGTTACGGAATTCTTCTGCAGAAAAGCTGCGGATTCGCCACAGATTTCATGCCAAACAAGAAATCCAGCAGCACGTCCATAAAACCTTCACCTCTGTTGGATCACATAATAAGCATAACATCCAGCAGGGTACATCGTTGCCTGCGTGTTTCGGACACGTTATTCTTAGTGATGTCATGACTACTGGATGCTATACTTTTAATATGATGGTGAAGATTTCATGGATGTGCTGCTGGATTTCCTGTTCGGCATGCTGCATCCGTAGCCAAAGCGGCTTCCTGGACGCCATCTCAGATGTGGAGTTAGATATATTGATGGTGAGCTGGACCGATTTCTTTTTCACTTACTTGTCGCCACCAATTTCACCCTCTGCATGGCACCACAGCACATTTCAACAGCTAATCAGCAGATACTGATGATTGGTCATCAATATTTGGACAAGGGCGACCCCTTTAAACTCTCGTCCACATTGGTGCAGATTTTCCACATGCAATCCTGCAGCTTTTATGCCGCCCATAGCCGTACCCTAAGGCCCCCTGCACACGAACGTGTGCTTCCCGTTGCTGTATTGCGGACCGCATTTGCGGATCAGCAATACACGGGTGCCGTTCCGTGAGCATTCCGCATCACTGATGCGGACCCATTCACTTGGAATGGGTCCACAATCCGGAGATGCGGAATGGTACCGAACGGAACCCTACGGAGTGCTTCCGTGCGGTTTCGTCCCGTACTTCCGATCCACAAAAAGATAGGACATGTTCTATCTTTTTGCGGAACGGCCGGATCGCAGACCCATTCAAGTGAATGGGTCCGCGATCTGCTGCCCCACGGACTGTGTTCGTGCACTGCGGCCCGCAGCACGACCAAGGGGTGCAGGGGGCCTAAAGGAGATGACTGATCATGCAACCAATTTAATGCTCCAAGTAGGGCTGAAACGATTATTCGAATAACTCGATTAAATCGAGTCAAGTTTCCCTGCATCGAGTAATCGTTACATCACATGATCACGGAGCGGGAGTGAAATTAAGCATCTCATTCACCGCTTCCGTGTCGGCCGGCACAGCGGAGGGAGGAGGAGGGAGTCTCTCCCTCCCCACTGTGCGTGGCTGACGCTGAACACCAATGAGGACAGAGTAGGAGGAGGAGGGGAGGGACTGTGGCCACTGCGCCACCAATGAATGTGACGGCCATATCCCACAGGGTCCCCCTCCTCCTCCCCCCCCCCCCCCCATCATTGGTGGCAGTTTGCAGTTCCGATCGGAGCCCCAGCAGTGTAATGCTGGGGCTCCGATCGGTTACCATGGCAGCCAGGAGTCACGCTACTGAAGTCCTGGCTGCCATGGTATGTTAGTGAGCAGAGAGCAGCGCATTATACTCACGTGCGCTGTGGCCGCCGGTCGCTCCTTCTGTCTGTGCGGCGGATTGCTAATGCTTACAGCATTAGCAATGCGCCGCACAGACCTATGAGAAGGAGCGACCAGCGGCCACAGCGCACGTGAGTATAATGCGCTGCTCTCTGCTCACTAACATACAATGGCAGCCAGGACTTCAGTAGCGTGACTCCTGGCTGCCATGGTAACCGAATGAAGGGGGGGAGGAGGGGGACCCTGTGGCCACTGCCACCAATGATTAATACTGGGGGGGGTGTTGCGTTACCAGAGGGGGCAGATCAGAGGCTGGGGGGGGGGGAGGCAGATCAGAGGCTGGGGGGGGAGGCAGATATTGAAATGAAAGGCAGATGGAGAGAGAGTGGTTAATGGAGGCTGCAGGCACCACCTTGGCATGTATAAAGTTATTGGTTTAGAGAGGGGTTAATGAAGGCACCTCCAAGGTTCTTTCATTAACCTCTTCAAACCAATAACTTTATACATGCCCATTGGGTTTGGAGGGGTTAATGGAAGCACCTTGGCATTAGGCATGTATAAAGTTATTAACCCCTTCAAACCAATAACTTTATACATGCCTAATGCCAAGGTGCTTCCATTAACCCATCCAAACCAATAACTTTATACATACCTAATGCCAAGGTGTTTCCATTAACCCCTTCAAACCAATAACTTTATACATGCCTAATTACGTACGTTATTTTAAGTAGCTTTTTCTTATTAGATTACTCGATGAATTGAGAAATATAATCGATAGAATACTCGATTACAAAAATATTCGTTTACTGCAGCCCTAGCTCCAAGGGACTAATGGGCCTTCGAGGACATGCCTAAATTGAGCCCCATCAGCGACACAGTACAGGACTAATACTTCTCACAGCTGAGGGCTTGTGACAATGTATCCAAACAATCCCCTGTGAGCTGAGCACAAAACTCTTGCCTGTCCTGATAGTTTGTAACAATGTATCAACCTGAAATCAGCCAGCTAAGCTCACAGAAGACTGTCTAAAATGGATACAAGTGTAACACACCCTCAGCTGTGAGTAGGTTTTGAGCCTCAGCACCTAACTAAGAACATAGCATACATCAGCTGCTGCTGAAAATGTGAGTACATGGTCCAAAAGTGTGTGGGGGGGGAGCTATAAGGACAAATCTCTAATGCCAGGAAGTGAGCCAGGAAGTGTGGGAGACTGTAGGAAACAGCAGGCGGCCCAATATCCTGTGCTGGAAAAGACACCGCAGAGCAAGTGATTGTGTAGAAACCCAAGATTGATTCTACTTCATCATAAGTAACAAGGTCTCACTGAAGAATCCATTACTAGTACTACTACTAATACAAAAAGCTCAGATCCAACAGAGATCACTGCTGGACCCAAAACGGCATTGTGCATCTGATAATCTTGCACCGGTGTCATTATTACCAGACTATAGAGTTTCGAAAAAAATAAGAGGATCTGGTTTGATATTTCTTTAAACAACCCAACGCTGGTCCAGTGATGGTATCTGGTATTGCATCTTGGCCCCATTCTGTCTGCCGAAAGCAACCACTAGAGGGAACTTATTGCATATAATTTATACATTGAACTTTGAATCCCGTCATCTAATGGTTCATGTGTAGCTCTTATCTCCGGACCTCAAACGCTTATTTAAAGGGGTTCTGCAATTTTTTGAAACTGATGATCTACCCGGGACCCCTGCTGTTCAGCTGTTTGAGAAGGCAGCAGCGCTGGCAGTAGCGCCGCGGCCTTCTCGCTGTTTACCGCAGGCCCAGTGAAGGCACGATTAGTATCACAGGCCTGGGCTGGGCTAAGCTCCATTCAAGTGAACAGAGCTCAGCCCCACCCAGGCCTGTGATACTAGTCATGACATCACTGGGCCTGCAATAAACAGCTAGAAGGTCGTGGCGCTACTGCCTTCTCAAACAGCTAATCAGCAGGGGTCCCGGGTATCGGACTACCGCTGATCAGATGCTGATGATCTATCCAGAGGATAGATCATCAGTTTAAAAAAAACTGCTGAACCCCTTTAAGTCATATTCTTATTGGCTTGATGAAAATAGAGCTATAATGAGCTTTTATGAGGTCAGGAGATCAGAGATAAGAGCTACACATCAACCATCAGATGATGGGATTCAGAGAAAAGAGACTGTGACAACTTGCAAACAGACTCTTGACGCTTGTACCTGAGAAATGGTTGAATATTTTTAAGGAAAAAAAAGTGATTTTTAACCCCAAATGAGTAAGATGCAATTATAAAAAATTGCCCCCGAAGGTGTCCAAACCCTTTAAGTCATTCAGTTGCTCCTTTATAGACCTGGGTCAACCCTCCCATACAATAATACCAATTAAACCCAGTCTTACCATCGTAGTGCACCACAGCTTTCTGGCCCTTCTTAGGGTATGTCTGTCCTGTGGAGGAAATAGGACATGGTCGTTATCGGGGCATTAGGAGAATGGGGGGATTATATATAATGTACAGTTTATATAAAGGGGTGCTCCGGGAAGAATTTTATATTCAACAAACGGGAACAAGTGGAAAATAAAGATGCTTTCCTTGCCTTCACCAATCCCCCCGCTCCGGTCCCTATCCGATACACCGGAAATGCCAATCAGTGACCTGCCTGACAGGAAGTGCAGCGCAGAGGGGACTGGAGCAGCTTTTGAAAGGTGCTGGCGGAGGATTGAGAAGGGGGAATACTTTGCTATTTTTAACAATTTCTGACCCATTATATTTATTATTAAAGGGGCTGTCCGAGTTCAGAGCTGAACTCTGACACTCATATTTTCACCCAGGCAGCCCCCCTGATGCTAGCATCGGAGCATATCATGCTCCGATGCGCTCCCTTGCCCTGCGCTGGAACGCACAGGGCACGGGCTCTTTTGTTTACAACAACACACTGCCGGGCGAAGGCTTCCGTCCAGCAGTGTGTTCACCGGCTCTGATGGGCGGGCTTTAGCGCTGCCCTAGCCGTTTTACTGGCTAGGACAGCGCTAAAGACCCCCCATCAGTGCCGGCGACGTCACCGGACTTCCTGGCATCACAACGCTGACTAATGATGTCATGACGCTGGCTCCTTCGGAGACGTTTTGTTTGTCAGGTAGCGGCAGTGACGGTCGTGGCGGCCATTTTCAACCCTGGCAGAATGGTTCTAGAGCCCAGAGCCAGAGGGTGGGGTTGCAGGTTTAAAAATGACCGCCTGAGAAGGGAGGTGGCTTTAGGAAAAGTCACGTGACGCGTGTCCATGAAAGAACCCTTTGTTGTTTTAAGACTGTATTCGGTATGAGGAAGTGACCTTCTCAGCCTGGTTCGTCTCCGGAACTCCTGAAAATGCCTTTGCCCTGCGCGATTTAGTGCAGGGCAAAGGAGAGCATCGGAGCATGAACTGCTACGATGCTTAAGTCAGGGGGGCTGCCAGGGTGAAAATGGAGGTATGTCCGGGTTCAGCTCTGAACCCGGACAACCCCTTCAAAATAGACTCTTTTCCAATAAATGATCATTATCACATCCATGGGGGTCTAAATCCTGCCAATCAGCTGTTCCAGGGAGTCACCACGCTCACCAAAGCTCTGATGAGCAAGGCGGGCTCCTGGATGCTTTCCAAGCATAGCGCTATACAAAGTATAGTCTATGCTTGGTATTGCAACTCAGCCCCATTCACTTCAATGGCTGAAGTACAGTTACGTCACATAGCCTAGGAAGTGGCAGCAACACACGGTTGGGGTCCCAGGAGTCGAACTGCTACCAGTCTGATATTGATGACCTATCCTGAGGATAGGTGATCAATATAAATTCCCAGATAACCCCTTTAAGTCACTGTGTACATACACATTACATTACTTATCCTGTACTCATCCTGAGTGACATCCTGTATTATACTCCAGAGCTGCACTTACAATTCTGCTAGTGGAGTCATTGTTTACATACATTACTTATGTACCGATTCTAGTGGGCCCTTTACACGGGGCGACATTTTAACAGATCATCGCTAAGCAGCCTTACTATAATGCTTGTAAGGGATGATCTGGCGGTGAAAATGCACCACTGATTACCCGATGAACGAGAAAAGCGCTTGTTCATCAGGTAATTGAATCTTTTGTGCAGCAGATCATATCATTGTTTCCCAGAGGCAGACTGTGCTGTGTAAACATGATCTGCTGGCGGGAAACAATAAGACAGTATGGGGAAGAGCGATGGCATTAGCGATCTCTCCTCTCCATACTGTGGAGGAGATCAGTGCATGTAAATGAACCGATCTCCTCTGCTAGCGATCAGCTGATTGTCGGGAAGGAACGCTTCCCTCCCGACAATCTGCTAGATCATCATCCCGTGTAAAGGGACCACAAGTTACATCCTGTATTGTACTCCAGAGCTGCACTCACTATTCTGCTGGTGGAGTCACCGTGCACATACATTACATTACTTGTCCCATACTGATCCTGAGTTACATCCTGTATTATACTCCAGAGCTGCACTCACTATTCTGCTGGTGGAGTCACTGTGTACACACATTACATTACTTATCCTGTACTGATCCTGAGTTACATCATGTATTATACTCTAGAGCTGTACTCACTATTCTGCTGGTGGAGTCACTGTGTACACACATTACATTACTTATCCTGTACTGATCCTAAGTTACATCCTGTATTATACTTCAGAGCTGCACTGACTGTTCTGTTCTGTTGGTGGAACCCCATCTCTGTACAAGCTTTGTGCTTAGTTTCTTTGCCGCTGCCTAGATCTCCACTTGCTGTCAGTGAACGGTAATCTACTTAAGGCTACTTCACACTAGCGGCTTTGCTGGATCCCGCAGGGTTCAACAAAAACGCTCCCGTTACTGATAATACAACCATCTGCGTCCGTTATGAATGGATCCGGTTGCATTATATTTAACATTGCCAAGAGGGATCCGTCATGAACTCCACTGAAAGTCAATGGGGGACGGATCCGTTTTCTATGGTGTGAGAAAAAACGCATCCGTCATGATGCACAATGCAAGTCAATGGGGACTTTGCTGCGGTTTGCTCTCCGGTATGGAAACGCAACCAAACGGAACGGAGTGCATTTTGAAGGATTACATTTGGCGGCTCTCAATACCGGAAAATGTAAACGCTAGCGTGAAAGTAGCCTAAGGCAGAAAATGCCTCCTGACGTAATACTCCTTCACAGCTGAGTTAAAATGGCATCCATCCATCAGCAGCACAGATCGCTGCCTATCGTTACAATGTATCAGTGGAAATGACTATAACAGGGTGGAGATTGAACCGTGTAATAATAAGTGGCAGTGCTGCCAAGTGGGAGCCGTTCAGAAGGCGAGGCCCCCCCACCCAGGGCTCTCTATATATTATAACTGTTGGGGGGGGGGATATTTATAGCACAAGGACGATATGTACAGTATTATAATGATATCTATGTGTACACTACCCACAGCCCCATACAGATACACAAACTAGAGGTATATAATAAATGTACCACTCCCCTCCCCCACGGTTTGATAATAATGTGCTACCCCTCCCCCTCCATATTCCCCTTATTGTATAACACAGCAGACATAAGGAAAATAATAAAATAACTGCACCCCTCCCCCATCAGTCAGACCACGGCTATGTTAAATGGCCATCACATGACATCTCCCCCGCGTTCTAGGTGCAGCAGATATTACCGTCCCCGGGGCAGATGGACTCCACAGTCACTCCCATACTGGTCACCGTTTCACACAGATCACACTAAAAGACAAGCCGCCGCCGCCGCCGCGCTGGGATACCCTGAAAACGGAGTGACGTCACCAACAGGAGGGACCGTCGTTCTCATGAGGGTCTCTCATTGGTCCTCTCCCACTCAACGCTCTAATGACGTCATGACGCTGGCTCCTTCGGAGACGCTTTGTTTGTCAGGTAGCGGCAGTGACGCTCGTGGCGGCCATTTTCAACCCTGGCAGAATGGTTCTAGAGCCCAGAGCCAGAGGGTGGGGTTGCAGGTTTAAAAATGGCCGCCTGAGAAGGGAGGTGGCTTTAGGAAAAGTCACGTGACGTGTGGCCATGAAAGAACCCTTTGTTGTTTTAAGACTGTATTCGGTATGAGGAAGTGACCTTCTCAGCTGACTTGTGTGTGTCTCTCCCTCTCTTGGGCTGGCTGAGAAGACATGCTGGGCGTTGTAGTACTAGCACTACAAGGACTGAGCACCGGTGTCATTGTTATCTAATGTATTATTGAGGAGCTTATTACTCTTATATGCAGATTTCAGGACATGGTCCTGTGTAGACTTTGCTGTTATGCGCTGTGTCCCCATAAAAGTGTTCACATCTGGATCATGGCTTACATATCTGAATGATCCGTTTTATCACAAGTACACTGTTCTGCATGTGCCATCTGCAAAATACCCCCCCTCCCCCCCCTCAGCTGTATAGCTAGGGAGTTCCTATGACAGACCGCCTCAGCATCTCTCCCCCACAACAGTACCAGTCCCCTGTAAGTGTGCGCCATAGTCATCCATAAGAGCCCCCGTTGGCCCAAAAAGTGGTATCCATAGTACCTCCATAACAAAAGCATCCTTAGTCTATACCCCAAAAAAGGGGTTTTGCCCTCATGATGAGCCTGATAACCTTGCGTTGTTGTTTTCCGGTATTGAAATCCAGCAGAGAAGCTCAATACTGGAAAAAATGTTTCCGTTTAGTCCGTATGCATTCTAAATGGAAAGAGGATGCATCAGGATGTCTTCCGTTCCTGCAGCATTACGTTTTGTGACCAGACACAAAACCTCTGCAAGCTGTGGTTGTGTGTCCGGTCACAAAAATGGATCTGACACTTAAAACAATGTAAGTCAGCGGTTACAGATCCGTTTTTTTTTGGGACCCTAACAAAAAAAACTGATCCCTCACCTATTGACTTTTAATGTATTTAGTGACGGATCTGTTTTTTTCCGTTTTGATTTCACACAACCGCATCCTAACGGAACTGATGCATCATCCTAACGGAACGGATGCATCCCGATGTCCAAAATCAAAACGGATCCGTTTAATTCCAGTATTGAGATCCTCTGCCAGATCTCAATACCGGAATCAATAACGCAAGTGTGAAAGTAGCCTCAGCCACAGTGCCTCAATAATGAACACCTCAGTCTCTCCAAGCGGGCGTTGTGTGTACCAGGTCAGAGGATGGCATGCTACCTCAGGGGCTGGGTTCCACCTTGATGCACCCAAAGAATCCAGAATGCAAGAACAGTCCAAGTCAAGGTGAGTATGAAAGTGGAGCAATGCAAGGACACGCACATACAAATATATGCACCCTAGAAATCTAGAAGTCTTTTTTAGTGCAGGAATCGATCTCTGTGATCGTTTCTGATACTTTGATTGTATCTATTTAGATATAGTCACTCAGTTTATTGATTTCTAGGGTGCATATATTTGTATGTGCGTGTCTTTGCATTGCTCCACTTTTGGGGCACTAGTAGACATTTACATCTGCCCCTGAGGCCACATGCACATGCACGTTCATGCATCCTTATCGGACTCTGTTTCTACTCTTTATAATAGATGATAATATGCACACTTGCACTTTTTTGCTAAGTTTAAGGCTGGGTTCACACCTGAGCGTTTTACAGCGCGTTCGTACGCGCTGTAAAACGCTCAACAGGCAAGAACCAATGATTCCCTATGGGAATGGTTCTCACCTGAGCGTTTTACAGCGCGTACGATCGTACATGAGCTTCTTTGGGGCGTCTTGTCGCGCGTTCCCGTACATAGACTTCAGTGGGAACGCGCGACAATAGGTGTTCGCTTGTCTCTTTATGCGCGATTGCAAACGCCCGTACAATCGCGCATACAGAGCGCTCCATCGCGAACGCTCAGGTGTGAACCCAGCGTAAGGCACTAGTCCCTCTTCCCACGTGGGGTTGGGTCTGTGCGTTATACACATGTATGTCCTAATTTGATGCACTGGCAGTGGAGATACATGCGTATATATCAGCATCAATTGTGGATATTTGTGATATATGTAGAGAACCTCTCTGTATGTGAAACAGGTCCTATACAGTTGCAGGAAAAAGTATGTGAACCCTTTGGAATGATATGGATTTCTGCACAAATTGGTCATAAAATGTGATCTGATCTTCATCTAAGTCACAACAATAGACAATCACAGTCTACTTAAACTAATAACACACAAAGAATTAAATGTTACCATGTTTTTATTGAACACACCATGTAAACATTCACAGTGCAGGTGGAAAAAGTATGTGAACCCTTGGATTTAATAACTGGTTGAACCTCCTTTGGCAGCAATAACTTCAACCAAACGTTTCCTGTAGTTGCAGATCAGACGTGCACAACGGTCAGGAGTAATTCTTGACCATTCCTCTTTACAGAACTGTTTCAGTTCAGCAATGTTCTTGGGATGTCTGGTGTGAATCGCTTTCTTGAGGTCATGCCACAGCATCTCAATCGGGTTGAGGTCAGGACTCTGACTGGGCCACTCCAGAAGGCGTATTTTCTTCTGTTTAAGCCATTCTGTTGTTGATTTAGTTCTATGCTTTGGGTCGTTGTCCTGTTGCAACACCCATCTTCTGTTGAGTTTCAGCTTGTGGACAGATGGCCTTAAGTTCTCCTGCAAAATGTTTTGAGAAACTTGGGAATTCATTTTTCCTTCGATGATAGCAATCCGTCCAGGCCCTGACGCAGCAAAGCAGCCCCAAACCATGATGCCCCCACCACCATACCTCACAGTTGGGATGAGGTTTTGATGTTGGTGTGCTGTGCCTCTTTTTCTTCACACATAGTGTTGTGTGTTTCTTCCAAACAACTCAACTTTGGTTTCATCTGTCCACAGAATATTTTGCCAGTACTGCTGTGGAACATCCAGGTGCTCTTGTGCAAACTGTAAACGTGCAGCAATGTTTTTTTGGACAGCAGTGGCTTCCTGTGTGGTATCCTCCCATGAAATCCATTCTTGTTTACTGTTTTACGTATCGTAGATTCACTAACAGGGATGTTAGCATATGCCAGAGACTTTTGTAAGTCTTTAGCTGACACTCTGGGATTTTTCTTCACCTCATTGAGCAGTCTGCGCTGTGTTCTTTCAGTCATCTTTACAGGACGGCCATTCCTAGGGAGAGTAGCAGCAGTGCTGAACTTTCTCCATTTATAGACAATTTGTCTTACCGTGGACTGATGAACAGCAAGGCTTTTGGAGATACTTTTATAACCCTTTCCAGCTTTATGCAAGTCAACAATTCTTAATCGTAGGTCTTCTGAGAGCTCTTTTGTGCGAGGCATCATTCACATCAGGCAATGCTTCTTGTGAAAAGCAAACCCAGAATTTGTGTGTGTTTTTTATAGGACAGGGCAGCTGTAACCAACACCTCCAATCTCATCTCATTGATTGGACTCCAGTTGGCTGCCACCTCACTCCAATTAGCTCTTGGAGATGTCATTAGTCTAGGGATTCACATACTTTTTCCACCTGCACTGTGAATGTTTACATGGTGTGTTCAATAAAAACATGGTAACATTTAATTATTTGTGTGTTATTAGTTTAAGCAGACTGTGATTGTCTATTGTTGTGACTTAGATGAAGATCAGATCACATTTTATGACCAATTTGTGCAGAAATCCATACAATTCCAAAGGGTTCACATACGTTTTCTTGCAACTGTATATGTATATATATGTTACAAGCTTCGAGATATGCACTTGCACTTTTTCTAGCTACTTGTGAACCTTAGCTGAGGTATAGCTGAGTGTTGACCTCATTGCCCCTTCTTTGTATGTAATCATGTTATGTCCCCTCAGGTGTAGTCCACTTTTTTATCTAATGTGATATATCACCCAATTATGGATTTTTTATGTATTGTTTGATAAAGTATATGTACATTTTTTCTACTATACCCTTCTAGTCTCAGTTTATCCTTTGTTCGTGTATGCTTATGTACACTGAGTGGGTTTCTCACTATATAGGGTATAGTTGTGACGTCACTGGGCCAGCGGTAAACAGTGAGAAGGCCGCGGCACGGCTGGAGCGCCACTGCCTTCTCAAACAGCTGATCGGCAGGGGCCCCAGGTGGCGGACCCCTGCTGATCAGATGTTGATGATCTATCCAGAGGATAGATCATCAGTTAAAACAAACTGCAGAGAGACTTCCGGTTCCGGCGCTGAGATCACGCAATAAACCAGCACAGAAGGGGTAGTTTTGGTAACCCTAAACTCCTCAGAGCATTCTGTCCTGTGCTCCATGGACACATACTTACTCCGGAGCGGCAACAAGCAGGTACGGAGCGGAGCGTCACAGGCCGACAACACCATGCTGAGCAAGATGGCGGATTTGCGCCCAGCATCCCCGAACAGTGCCATAGATAATGCCACCGATGCCTTGCCCGTTACCCAGACGGAAAGCCAACCTAAGATGGCTAAAATAAATTACAAAACTATAGCCATAGAATTAGCCAGGCACTTGGCACCTGATATTAAAGAGACACCCTCTAAAACGCTGACGCAGTCTCTACAACAACTGCTCAAAGCGGTAGCGCAGCTGACACGTGCTAGAAGATCTTGGGCAGCGGCTCGCCTTGATGGAGGAGGAGAATTCTAAGAACGGTATGGCTATTCAGGAGCTACAAAAGCACATCAAATTGAAGGACCGTCTGGAGGACTTGGAGAATAGCTCCAGATGGAATAACCTGAGGCTCTTAGGCCTACCGAAATCTATCAAGCCGCAGGCTTTCAAAGACATCTGGGAGAGGGAACTACCAATAGCCCTGGGGCTAGATGGCAGGCACAAAGTAGAAAGGGCTCATCGCGTTGGACCGGTGTCAGATTTACAACGTTCACCTGCTAGGGGTGGTAATGACCTGATACCGAGACCCCGTCAAGTCATCATGCGCTACTTGGACTTTAATGATAAGGAGTCCATTCTAAGGGCCTTCAGAGCCTGGAAAAAGCCCCTGAAGATTAGAGGGCACGTCATCCTACTCTTTGCAGACTATTCAGCTCAAGTCGCAAGACAAAGAAGGGAGTTTAGCGTCATATGCTCGACTCTATTCCGACAGCAAATCAGGTTTCAACTGCAGTATCCGGCCACAACGAAAGTGAGTCTTCCGGATGGAACGATTACCTCATCCCGAAACCCATCAGCAGCTGCAGAATGGTTGCATTCGCTACTAGAATCGGAAGGTCCTCGGGACGCGGGAGACCATAGATCTGCCAAATCCCCGTTGAGGGAGAGAACCAGAAGCCCAGAATGGAAGCACCTACCTCAGAGGGAACGAGGTCGCAGGGGCTGGGGAAACCACCCAGTAGGGGCTGTATGCCTCACGTCAGCTAAGGACGCTAGCTTTTTCATGTTTAATGCTACTCATTGTCCTTCTCTTTTTTATGGGAAGAGCTTATGTCCGTTTAAGCTATCAATTACCACGGTTGGTGTTAATATAAAAGTTAGCATGTAGTTACCTGCATTACACCTGCCGCTGACATAAGGATATCAGCGGCAGCAAAAGTAAATTAAACTAGTAGATGAGTAGAATGTAGAAGGTGGGGGTTGGAGGGGTCTTTGCAACTCAGAAAAAAGGAAGCAATAAGCCTAAAATAAGGTAGAATTTGGGGTAAAGGAGCTGGTATTCATCACGGTTGACGCTTACCTTTGATGGGTTACTGTTACCGAGGGGAAGGAAGGGGTAGGTTACATTGTTGTGTCGGGGACTGTTTTCTTTTATTTTTCTTCTCTGTTTACTGTCCTGCCAGAATCACAAAGGTGGTGTGGGTCTTGCTGAATCTATTTCTGGGCGATTGATAGGTACTGAAACATGAAAGTGATTTCATGGAATGTAAAGGGCTTGAGGTCTCCCCACAAAAGATGGATGGTGTTACGTCACCTAAAGAGAGCTAATCCTGACATTGCGCTTCTTCAGGAGACACATCTAGCGATGGGGGATTTAGAAAGAATGAACAAATTGTGGGTTAGAGAGGTTCACGGGTCGGTTTCGATTGACAGGAAAGCGGGAGTCCTAATGTTATTGAACAAGAACCTGAGCTGCCAGGTCCTGGGGTCATCATCTGATACTAGAGGCCGTTGGGTCCAGATCCTGCTATCAGTTCAGGACACTCAATATAGTGTTTACAGCATTTATGGCCCTAATACTAATAAGGCTGGTTTCTTTAATGACCTAGATTAGTACAATTACTGACTGACCCCTGCCCAAACAAAATTATAGGGGGAGATTTCAATTCTGTAGTGATGGCAACGGATGATAGAAAGCAAGGTAAACCCTTGCAGACGAGTTCTAACCCACAGGACAGAGTCATGGGTAGGTTGATGGAGGGAGTGGTCCTGGTGGATCCATGGTGCCAAATGCATCCTGACGAAAGAAGTTACACCTTTTATTCACATTCAAAAAACTCATGGTCGAGACTCGATTATATCCTGGTTAGCTCCCACTTGATGGGAAAGGTGGAAATGGCATCTATTGGCGACATGGTGATATCGAATCACTCCCCAGTCTGGATCCAGTTCAGGGACAAGTATCCCAGAGGATCAGATTATTTATGGAGGTTCCCCTCAAATTTAGTAGCCAGCGAATACTTTGTTAATAAGTTGATAGGGTGGTGGGAAGAATTCAAAGGTGATAATCAAGAACATGAAGATTCACCTGAGCTGCTCTGGAATACCTCCAAAGTAGTCATTAGGGGAAAGATCATGAGCTATATATTCGGAATGAAAAAGCAAGCCCAAGTACGTCTGGAGCAGACCAGTTTGTTAGTCAGGCAAACATACCAAGCTTATATTCAATCTCTCACTGCCAAGAATAAGCAGAAATGGGTGACAGCTAGGGGAGCCTTCGAGACCAATGAAAAGGATAGGGAGTTATTGCATAGCACAAACATCACAGCGACCCTAAATAAATTTGGGAACAAGTTGGGCCGCCTTATGGCTAATCTTGCAAGAGGTAGAAGAGCTCCCCAGTCAATACTAGGAATGAGAGAGGCGAAAGGTGGAGTCGCTACTAATCCGGACATCATAAGACAGAGTCGAATTACCCCGTCTTAACTCAGAACAAATACAAAGTCTCAATGGTGAGGTCAGTTTAGAAGAGCTTCAATCAGTCATTAAAAAGCGCTGTAATTCTAAAGCACCTGGTCCAGATGGCTTTACCGGGGAATATTACAAGACCCTGATATGTCAAATCTCCCCACTTTTGCTAAAACTGTTTAACGAAGTGCTAAAAGGTACTGCATCCCCAGATAAGGAGAATGTCACGTACATCAAATTATTGCCCAAACCTGGAAAAGACCCCCTCTCACCAGGTTCTTACAGTCCCATTTCGCTCATTAATGTGGACACTAAGATCATTTCAAAGATTATGGCAGACCGTCTAGCGCTAATATTACCTTCCCTGATCGGGAAAGAACAGGTCGGGTTTGTGCAGGGACATTCAGGGGTAACGAACATCCGCACGGTACTAACGGTGTTGGACAGGGTGCATCACCAGCCTAGGGTGGGAGAGACTCCAGCCATGCTCACTCTGGATGCCGGGAAAGCATTTGACAATGTTCGGTGGGCATGGCTGGAGGCAGTCTTGGACAGGATGGGTTTCTCAGGGGCATTTAGAGTCTATTTATCGTAGCTATATAAACATCCCGATGCAAGGGTTTATACACAGGGATTTCCATCTCAACCCTTCAGACTCCAGAAGGGGACTCGTCAAGGTTGTCCGCTTTCGCCCCTTTTGTTCAACCTTTCTCTCGAACCATTAGCCAGGTACTTATGTCACTCAGGCCTTTATGAAGGGATAGGGATTGGAAGGAAGCAATTGAAAGTCGCAGTATTCGCAGATGATGCAGTGTTTTTAGCCAAACGACAGGAACACATTGAGCGAATAATGCAAGCTCTGGCCCTTTTCGGGATGTACTCGGGTTATAAAATAAATACATCAAAATGTGAGCTATTGACCTTAGCCCGGAAAGGCGAAGGAAGGTTTCATCTACCCCTTCACTTGGGTATTGCTAGGGCTCAGAGTTACATTACATATTTAGGAATAAAAAAGGCAGAGAACCACATTCACTGTACCGCCTGAATTTCCCCCCACTTATCACCAAAATCATAAATGAGCTGGATAGATGGCAGGGACTCCCATTATCTTTAGCGGGCAGGTGTCACCTGGTCAAAATGATGAGCATGTCCAAGCTTCTTTACCCCCTTCAGACGATCCCACTCCTCAGGCACGCGGATATTAAAACGTTGGAAAGCAGGTTCACCCGTTTCATCTGGCAGGGGGAGAAGCCCAGAATATCATTAGACAAACTAAAACTTAAAACAAAATTTTCCGAATATTAGAGGCTATAACCTGACCTGTCTCAGTAGGCATATCCTGGATTGGGTCAATGGGACGTCGTTTTACTTGAATCTGCTTCTTGAAAGGCAGTTGGTGCGACCCTGGGACCTGGTGGCTCTATTACATTCTAAGAGATCTTCCTTATCAAATCTCCAAACATCTTCCCCTTCGGGGTAATCCCTCTTTTGTGCCAGATAGAAGTAGCGCATTCTTCAAGGATTGGACTCTCAAGGGGGTTAATAAAGTAGGCGATCTTTTCCATGGGACGGAGGGTAGATAGGCGACACTGCAAGAACTAAAAGATAGGCTGGGGCTGGGTAATTCATCATATCTGCAATATACCCAGGTTAGGAACTATTGCAGATGTTTAGCTAGGGATTTGACCAAGGAATGGTTTCCTAATGATTTTAATTTATTTTTGAACATTAAAACAAAAAGATCCTTGTCTATGCTACACCATGTGTTGAGAGATAGGTGGAATACCAAGGACCCTAAAGGGATCTTCAAAAAATGGGGCCAAAAATTGGGTGTAGCGGAGATACATTACCTATGAACAGGGCTCTCAGCTATGAGCAAGGCCATTCTAAATGAAAAGTGGAGGGAGACCCACGTAAAAATATGCCATTTATGAGTTTGACTTGCCTAAATCCACGTCCAATCCTGGGAGACTGACGGTGTGCCCAAAATGCTCAACTCCCAAGACCGACTTATATCATGGCTTGTGGCAATGCTCGAAGCTGGGCAAGTTTTGGGGTGAGATCAACCAGCTACTAGGCAAGATTAGTAAATACTGCAGCGACATTACACCATCACTGGCAATATTACATTCTGACAAAGAAATGAAGACTGTTAACCAACGGTCAGTAGAGAGGAGGGCTGGTCTCCCTGTTTTACCTCAGGTGGGGCATAGATTGATTATGGTAGCCAAGAGGAGCCTGCTGCAATTATGGATCTCACCAGAGATCCCAACTCAGGAGATGGTGATTGCCCAAATGTGTCACTTATTTCACCTAGAGTTGTTAGAATCGCTAAAGCAAAAAGAATCATTGGGAAAGCATCTTTACCATACATGGAAATTATTTTTGCTGGCGTATATCCCGAGCTCAGAATATAGACAAATAATGGGTCCCTTTAAGTTAACTACTTGGTATTTGCTAGAAGATGTGAAGGGCGGCCTGGGTCAGCTGAAAGTGATCTAATCTGGCCTTGATATACTCTTTGTTAGCCTTCCAGCTGGGTATGTAAGATAGTCAGGATAATTCTAAGTTAGTAAGGTGATTTTGTGATCTTAATCTTGTATATGGAACTACACCAGATGGGAGGGGAGGGAGGGAAAGCAGTTGGGGGGAAGGGGTGTTTTGGAGATAACATAAAACCTCATTTATACTGACCTTGATTTGATTCCTGAATGGAAGACTATTGTACAATCTTCACTTATCTTGATGTATGTTGTCTCCTTTTGCTATGTATAAAACTTAACAAAACTTAATCAAAAAAAGATATTGGAAAAAAACAAACAAACTGCAGAACCCCTTTAATAATGTATTGTTATTATCCATATTGCTTCCTTTGCTGGCTGGATTCATTTTTCTATCACATTATACACTGCTCGTTGCATGGTTACAGACCACCTTTCAATCCATCAGAGGTGGTCGTCTTTGCACAATTTAGGATAAAGCACTAGCCTATGTGTGCTACCATGGTCCCGGCCATCAGAGAGGCTGACGTTTTTTCCTATAGTGTGCAACCATGACCACCACTGATGGATTGCAGGGTGGTCTGTAAACATGGAAACGAGCAGTGTATAATGTGATAGAAAAATGAATCCATCCAGCAAAGGAGGCAATGTGGATAATCACAATACATTAGTAAGTGGCTTGTATTAACTTTCTCTACATGATAAATGCCACTTACTGAAGTGAGTCAACCCCTTTAATGTTAGGCATAATGCCTGCATAACAGTACCCCACCCAATTTTCTTTATTTCTTATTATCATTTAAAGAGACAATTCCATCATTTTTCCTCTGAATGCCTGTGCTGTACCAATATCTGTTGCACAGACCCAGTGTTCTTGTAGTTTTGCTTATTATACCCATGCACAATGATGTATTGTATCAGCATAGACTAGCATCGGCCATAGTCCAACTGTTTTCAGCCAGGCTAATCACGTCTAATATAAAAATGGTAAAATTGGATCAATATTTTAGCCCAGAGCTGTATTTATAATTCTGCAAGCTTCAGAGCTGAACTCTCCCAGCATTCCCTGCCTATTCAGTGTCTGCACCGGTTGCTCTGTTGCATTCTGGGAAATGTCATCTAACGAGGGGACAATTAAATGGGATCTGTCGGCAGATTTGTACCTATGACACTGGCTGACCTGTTGCATGTGCACTTGGCAGCTGAAAGCATCTGGCTTGGTCCCATGTTCATATGTGCCCATATTGCTGAGAAAAATTATGTTTAATATACAGGCTCGGACTGGCCCCTCGGTGGGCCCCTGCAACGTAAGTGAGCCTTCATGTCTTTTTTTTTTTTTTCAAACAATTTTTATTCAATTTTCTGAATAGCACATCAAGAAGCATATGGATAATTTTGACAAGTACAGTTGTCATGAATGCACAAAAAAAAAATACACAAGATATCCATTTAACATATTCAAGTGTAAGTTGCGTTAAATCCCTCAACCCCACCCTTAGACCCCTTATTCCATCTGGTTACAGCCAACCTTCGATATTCTGGTTTATTTAATGACATCTTTTCAACATTTCAGATCCCTATTCAACCTTTAAATTCCCTAATGTTCCTTTTAAGTCCCTAATCAAGTACCATTCTGTAAATTTGAAATTATTCATAAGCATGTGTACTTCCTCTGCCGACAGATGCTTGGAAATATAAATATTCCACTTTTTATGCCCTTCTGCCTCAAGTTGATCCATCAAAAGAAAGTGTCTCATTTGATTTTGAAATTCTGCTTCGGACGGTATTTGGGGAGACAACAGTTGCGCAACAAGCACTTTAGAGCCACTAGCAACGCTCCATCCACTAACCCAGGGATCTTAAGATTTTCTGGAAAAATATGGAATAGAAGTACTCCCGGATCACAGGGCAAAACCAGCTTCTGGGTGTCTTTAACCCATGACAAGACCCATTTCCAGAATAATTGGACCTTTGGGCATAACCAAATACAATGATCAAGAATAGCCTTTGGAGCGTCACATTTAGGACATGCGGTCAGTCTGTCCTTATTATCACTTGAGCGCGGGATGTTAAAGGAGTATATAGCTCTGTGGATTAATTTTAACTGCATCTCCCTCCATCCCTCACACGCAACCACCTTCCTAATTAGTTTTAGTCCGTTCATAATTTTATCATTTCGGTCCTCCTCTTCACCTAATAACGCCTTCCACCCCCTACATAATTGGCCAAACGTTTTATCGTCCTCTCTATCTCTCAAATGCTTATATATTTCTGACAGAGTCACCCTACTTCCAGTCTGTCCAAGCAAGATATCAAATCTATTTGCTGTATACTCCCGGCTAACGTCACTCAATCTGCTTTTGCTAAAGTGAATGAGCTGATAATACTGAAGTTCATGGCCCTTTGGGATCCCATATTTCTCCTGAAATTCCTGAAAAGTCAGATACCTTGCCTCCTTGTCGTGAAGAGTATGTCTAAACATCCTCACACCCTTATCTTTCCAGATATTAAATAATAAGGACATGTTATACAACTTCCTCACTTCCTTCCAAGTAATTATTGTGTCCCTCAATATCACTGCCGATTTAATGCTTACTGGTAGGGAAGCCAATTTAGTGTGCAAGAGCGCCCCTAGATCCCAACCCTGGACTAATTCCCCTTCAAGTTTAGTGTTAGAGTAGTGGGAAGTCTGCGCCAACCAATCCCTGCAATGTCTAAATAGACTTGCTAAGTTATATCTTCGTATATCTGGAAAACTTACTCCACCTTTATCTACAGGCAAGAATAATGTTTTTAAGGCCACTCTTGCCGTTTTGTTTGACCACACAAAACGAGCGAAGGCGCCATTTAGCTCTTTTATGTCTTCATGCCGGATCAAAATAGGTAGAGTCTGCATGGGGTATAGTAATTTCGGAAAACTGACCATTTTTATCAAATGGCACTTGCCTAAAAGCGATAAAGGGAGATTCAGCCACGTATTTAATTCTTGAGTGATCTGTTTTATAAGGGGTGTGTAGTTTAAGTTGTAAAGTGAGTGAGTTGAATGACCAATTTTAATTCCTAAATATGTGATATAGTGTTTGGCAATTGAAATTGGATACCCTTGTATAGCCTTTGGTCTCCTTGGATCCGGGTGCCCAATGTAGAGCAATTCGCATTTACTAGTGTTAACTTTGAAACCAGAAGTCTTCCCAAAGTCCTCAATAACATCATATATTTTGCTGATGTCTTTCTGTGGATTAGCCAAAAAGAGAATTATGTCATCCGCAAAAAGAGATATTTTCACTTCTTGCGTTCCAATATGAATCCCTTCAAATACATTAGATTGTTCTAGAAATCTTGCCAGGGGTTCAATTGCAATATTAAACAGGAGTGGGGAAAGAGGGCACCCCTGCCTAGTTCCTTTTTGCAATGGGAAGGGCTATCTGTGCTCTTGGTTCTGAATATAGAGCCGAAAGGTAAGCTCTAAACTCCCCCTTTATATTCATGAAATCCAAGACCTTCATTAACCAATCCCAGCACACATTATCGAATGCCTTTTCGGCGTCAATCGTCAACAAAGCCATGGAATCTTTCTTAGATTGTTGCCTATTGACATGATCCAATACTGCCATCACCCGTCTTATGTTAAAGACTGCTGACCTTCCTTTTACAAAGCCCACCTGAGACGGTCCTATCAGATCAGGTAACATGGTGGCCAATCTATTAGCCAAAATCTTAGAAAAAAAATTTTGGTCCACATTAATTAAGGAAATTGGCCTGTATGACGATGGCAGGAGAGGATCTTTTCCGGGCTTGGGCAAAAGGCGAATGTGTGCCGTGTTATTGGTCAAGGAAGACACCTGACCCCCTAGAACTCTATTGAACCCATCCCTTAGAACTGGGATCACTACTTTTCTTAATGCTTTATAAAATTCCCCTGTGTACCCATCAGGTCCAGGTGACTTTCCTGATTGCAGGGATTTAATCGTTTCCGAGATCTCCTCTAAGGAAATAGCTTTATTTAATTCCTCCAGTCGACTATCCAGGAGTTTTGGGATTTTTACTTGGTTTAATAAGTTAGTTACAGGTGCCTGAATCTTAGAATCCTCCTCATATAGTTTTTGATAATATTTCCTGAAGATCTCCAGGACTTCAACTGGGTCACTATGTTTTATTCCTTGGTCATCCGATACTGTGGGAATATAAATGGGACCCCTTGGGGCTCTAGATAATCTAGCTAGAAGTCTCCCAGACTTATTCCCATATGTAAATAATTTAGATTCCTTTTTAGTTCTATACATATTTTCCCATCTACTATACCACAGCTCGTATTTTTTTTTAGCCACTACCCAATCTAGTTTGTGTTGTTTAGAGGGGTTAATGAGAAAAGTCGAATATTTCTCTCTCAGAGAGTAAATTTTCTGGAAGTTTTTGCTTTTAGATTGTGGACATAGGAGATAATTCTACCTCTCAACACCGCTTTTTCCGTATCCCATAGTAATATGGGGTTATCTGCATGCTGTGCATTGTCTGCTGTAAATTCCAAATGCCATCCCTTTAACATATCTATAAAATTCTCATTTTCCCCCAGGAAAGATGGAAATCGCCATATAAAATCTGAACCTTTACAGATTTGATCCCTCAAATCTAGTTGGATCGGTGCATGGTCAGAAATAACTAAATCTAATATTTTTGAGTTGCTGACTCTTCCAAGTAACCTGGCAGAAATCAGAAAATAATCAATTCTAGACCATGACTTATTAGGCGCGGAATAGAACGTATATTCTCGACCTTCAGGATTTCGAATTCTCCAGGGGTCAATAAGGCCATAATCCTGCGCTAAGTTTTTCAATGCTTTTACTCTTCTTGTTCTCCCTTGTTTTTGACTTTTCTCAGTTTTCCTATCTTCACCCTCATTCATGACTGTGTTCATATCTCCCCCTATTATAACATTGTGCTTCTGGGACATTCCAATGGAAGAACTAAGAACTGAGCATTTTCACCATTAGGGGCATATACGTTAATCAAACATGTTTCCTCACCTGAGGATTCTATAATCGCTATTTGCCATCTCCCCTCTCCATCTGACGTATGCTGCACAATCTTACAATTCAAGGATTTATGAAGTAGTATCAGCGTACCCGCTTTCTTGTTTACAGAGGCTGACCCCAATACTTTTCCCACCCACATCTTTTTCATGCGTACAAATTCAATTTCTTCAAGGTGGGTTTCTTGCAGCATAGCAATATCCACTTTACAGCGTTTTAGATGCTTCAGGACCATATTGCGTTTTTCAGGGGATCGAAGCCCCTTAACATTCCAAGAAACTAATCGCATGATCTAATTGTCGCATGTTCTAGATGTGGATGCGAAGTTATAGCATATAACCAGATGGAAATAACCTTACCCCCCTCCCCTTCCCAACTCCCCCTCCCCTCCCTACATAACAGTGACTTCAAACTATCACCTAAACTGTATGAAGTATCCTCTCCTCTCTCTATTGTAACCCTCATTTGTGGTTTCAACAGACTCCACTTTTTTCCGACATACTTGGTCAGTGCACTTACTGCAAAATTAAGACATACAATTCTCAGTGACAGGAGCGATGCCACCTGTCAGCAATGTATCATACTATATCATATTAATGCTGGTAAGAAATACAACCTACATAGAACAGTATACTATGTACTAGAAGAACATCTTATCAAAGATGGTAAACTTAGATAATATTCTAGATCTATTACTATCCATAATATGGCTTAAACATTAAAGCATGACAACAGTCACCATTTCATCAGGTTTCACCAGGGACCATATCCCGCCTTCTCTTAGCTGCTTCCGCATAGGAGACGCCATTTTCGATGCTTGCTTCTCTTCCATCCTCTTTTCTCTCCGAGCGTAGATTTCGACCCAGTGGTCTTTGATCAGGGAAGTCTGTCACGAACTATGGATCCGATCGCTCCGGATCCCACAGCTGTGACGTAGTGGTCTGTGACGGAGTCTGCGCACACACAGAGACCTCACGTGACCGGGGTATTACCATTCGGCTAACACCCCCCACTACACTTCGGTAACTGCCACCACGTGGGTTCCCGGTCCACAAGCCGACTATCCGGGTCATTCACTATCACACAGATCAGTGGATGAACCGGATATCACTTACTGACCAACCGCAGTCAATCACCCCCAGCTACAATTCCTAAATGCAATTTAACTAACTACCTGGTAACGTCTCTTCAAAGGCAAGGTACGTTGTTCAGCAGCTTAGAATATGGAAGACTTGGCCACTTAGATTTTATAATCTTTAATAAGCGGTAAAAAGCAGTGCATACAAGTCTAATGAAAATGACTATAAAACTACAGAATAATAATAACAATATAAATAATCACGACAGTTCAAATGAAAGGGAAAAAGATGAAAGAATACTTAGTTTCTCTGGAGGGTTTCAGATGGTCGTTCATATGTCCTTTTTGAATCCTTGCAAACCCCTTTTCAGTATGTATCAGGGGAGACCCTCAAAGTTCTTCTGATACAGGGATATGCCGTCAATGTCCAATTAAGTGTCTGGTGATGTTCCATGGGTCTCTCTCCTCTGTCCTTGTGCATGGATTTTTATGAACTCTCCCATGGGCAGGAGACTTACTCCTGGCAGCCAATGGCAGCAGAGTGACTGTGAAGCTTAGGGATTGGCCCCCAAGTGTTTTATGACCCCATCAAAGTTCAGTTCCTACAATGAGGATTATACTTAAGCTCGTATCTCCCTGATACATCGGCATATTTTTATACAGAATACATATTTGCGATCCTTATTTATTTACCTACAGAATGAGACCACACACGGTAATGCTGGGACCTGTAGTTCTTCTACCACCCATAGGTCAGCTACGGAATCACATCCTCTAGTCATATTTGATACCCAATTAACCACAATACTCTGTAGAGCCTGGATCTGGTGTCAGAATGGGCATAAGTTGATTCCTAAATGAAATATGAAAGTGGACTGGTTTTTTGCCCAGAGCTAATTAAGGGCTATTAGCTCTCCTCAAACCAGACCTGGAAATTAATGACGTCACGCTCCAGCCAGGCTTGACAGCGAGCTGATCTTATCTTATAGCAGTGATGGCGAACCTATGGCACGGGTGCCAAAGGCGGCACTCAGAGCCCTCTCTGTGGGCACCCACACCCTGGAAAAAGTCTATGGTGTACCAATATGCCTTAGACTTTTCCTGCCATTCAGCAGCGCAGGGTGCACTATGAACGGCACAGGCAGCGCACTGAATGTAGGCAGGCTATTGTAGATAAATGATAAAGTACATGGAAGATATACTATATTGGACTGTAGTATTCAAGGTAAATTGCTGTGTTGGCACTTTGCGATAAATAAGTGGGTTTTTGTTGCAGTTTGGGCACTCGGTCTGTAAAAGGTTCGCCATCACTGTCTTATAGGATGAGATGAGCTGGGCCTGGTATAGCTTTTATGACCTTTTATTGCTGGCCTTACAGAGTAGTGGTAATAAAAGTGTCCATCTATATCATAGGCGACCCAGGCTTCAGAAGATGAGAGTTCACTGTTTTCTTTACATAGGCCAGAAGCATATAAGATGGCCACCCAGAGGAATTATGTATGTATGCCGGCACACCGCCCTCTTTTAAAAGGTTGCCTGGGGAAATGGCCACAAGCCTATTCCACAGCAACCCAGCCATCTCCGGCCGATTCTCCCTGCCACGACAACCCGTTGGCATTTCCATGTAAACTACCTTTTCTGTGCTGCACGGTGAAGTTGTACTGCTGCAAAATCAGGCTCCATCTCAGCAGTTTCGCATTGTCTCCTGCGAGACGTGCCAACCAGCTGAGGGGATTGTGATCAGTGATCACTGTGAAATTGCGTCCATACAGGTAGTGTTGTAGCTTTTGCAGGGACCACACAATAGCTAAACACTCCTTCTCTATTGTGGAGTAGCTGGTCTCCCTGGCCAGTAACTTACGGCTCAGGTATAGTACAGGATGCTCCTCCCCGGCCTGGTTCACCTGACTCAGGACTGCACCCAGACCAAAGGCGGAAGCATCCGTGTGGACCACAAACTTCCGAGTGAAATCTGGGGCCTGAAGCACAGGAGCACTGGCTAGTGCATCCTTCAGGGCCTGGAAGCCTTGCTCGCATTCCGGCGTCCATGACACCATCCTGGGCAGCTTCTTCTTGGTCAAGTCTGTCAGAGGCTTGGCCAGGGCGCTATAGTTCGGGATGAACTTCCTATAGTACCCGGCCGTTCCCAAGAAAGACATGACCTGCTTCTTGGTGAGAGGTGTTGGCCATCTCGTAATGGCTTTCACCTTCTCTATTTCAGGCCTCAGTGTGCCTCCTCCTACTCTGTGGCCTAAGTAAGTGACCTCATTCATGCCCAGCTGGCACTTGCTAGGCTTAACAGTTAGTCCAGCCGCAGCAAGTTTGTCCAGTACTTGCGACAGGTGCATCAGATGCTCCTTCCACGTGGGGCTATACACGGCAATGTCGTCTAAATAGGCGACAGCACATTCTTCTAGTCCTTCCAGCAAGTCATTCACAAGCCTTTGAAAGGTGGCTGGGGCATTCTTCATCCCAAACGGCATTACAGTAAATTCGTATAAGCCGAAAGGGGTGATGAAGGCCGACTTCTCCTGAGCCTCCGAGGTCAGGGGAATCTGCCAATACCCCCTGCTCAGGTCCATGATTGTCAGGTAGCTGGCTCCTGCCAACTTATCTAACAGTTCATCAATCCTGGGCATGGGGTAAGCATCCGAGGTTGTGATGGCATTCAGTTTCCGATAATCCACACAGAACCTGGTTGTCTGATCTTTCTTCGGGACCAGAACCACCGGTGAGGCCCAAGCGCTGTGGGATTTCTGAATGACCCGAGCTGCTTCATCTCCTCGATCTCCCTCCTGAGGTCTGCCTGGACCTCCAGTGAGACACGGTAGGCGGACTGCTTTGTGGGAGCATGTGTACCTGTGTCCACATGATGGACTGCAAGGTGAGTTCTCCCGGGTTTCCCTGTAAGAGTGTCACGGTGAGCCGTCAACACTTCTAAGAGCTGAGATCTCTGCTGGGACGAGAGTTGAGGGTTGAGGGTTAAGTCCACCTCCAACTCTCGAGTGTCAGCTAGCAGATCTAGTAGGGGGTCGGCCTCCTCCCTTTCGGGCAGGCTGCAAACCGGCATAACATGTGGCGTTCTCTCGTGATGCTCCTTGAGCATGTTGACGTGAAACTTCTTCTGTCTCCTACCTCCCTCTCCAAGGCCCACCACATAATTTACCTTACTCAGACATTTGACAATGGGGTACGGCCCTTCCCATGCAGCTTGCAGTTTGTTTTGCCGCATTGGCAGCAGGACATAGACCTTCTGCCCCTCCTGGTAGATTCTCTCTCGGGCAGTGCGGTTATACCACTGCTTCTGTTTGCTTTGGGCCTGCACCATATTCTCCTGTACCAGACCTACCAGCGACTCCATTTTGTCTCGGAACCTGAGGACATAGTCTACTACAGAGACTTCAGTTCCGGCAACCTTGCCTTCCCAGGACTCTCTGATTAGGTCTAGGGGACCTCTTACTCGTCGACCATACAGGAGTTCGAAGGGCGAAAACCCGGTTGACTCCTGGGGAACCTCTCTGTGGGCAAATAGCAGGTGAGGTAGATATCGTTCCCAGTCCTTCCCTTGCGCCTCCACGAACGTCTTCAGCATCTGCTTCAACGTCCGGTTGAAGCGCTCACAGAGGCCGTTTGTTTGTGGGTGGTAAAGGCTGGCTACGATATGGTTCACCTGTATTTTCCTACAGAGCCCCTGCATTAGTTCAGAAATGAACTGAGGTCCTTGGTCGCTGAGAAGCTCAGCTGGGAACCCCACTCTCGTGAAGATCCCCAGCAGGGCGTCTGCAACCTTGTCCGCCCTAATGGAGGATAACGCCACTGCTTCCGGGTAGCGCGTCGGATAATCCACCAGGGTTAATATGAACCGTTTACCCGAACTGCTGGGGATGGCCAGTGGACCAATGATGCCCACGGCCACCCTCCTGAAGGGTTCATCAATTATTGTTAAGGGATTCAATGGAGCTCGGTGACGGTCTCCTGCTTTGCCAACTCGCTGACAGGTGTCGCAGGACCTGCAGTACTTGGCGACATCTGCCCCGAGGCCAGGCCAGAAAAAATTCTGCATCACCCGGGACTTTGTTTTGGTTATTCCCAGGTGACCAGCTAAGGGGATCTCATGAGACACTTGCAGTAATTGTTCCCTGAACTGCACAGGTACAATGAGCTGCCTCTTGAGTGGCCCCACCCTACTGTCACTGTGGGAGATGTCCTCCTTATACAGTTTCCCATTGTCCCAACACACTCGGTATTTGTCTCCCTCAGTGGGAGGGCTGGCAGCTAACCCTCTTAGCTGCTCCAAGGTAGGGTCATCTCGCAGGGCCTGCTCAAAGGCGGCACTACAAGTCCCAGCCAGCTGTCCTGTGGCGAACAGGGACAGTGGCTGAGGCTCTGACGCAGTTAAGTCCACGGGGTCCGAACCGGTGGAAGGGGACACTTCCACTTGCTCTTCCCCAATGGAGCGTTCCGCTGCGGCTTTTGCAGCCCTGCGAGTGACGGGCAACACAGGCACAATAATGTCATCACATTTAACATTTGCACAACTTGAATCAGTTAAACACATGTTTGCTACCTGTGTACATACACCCGCCATCCCCTCTACATCTCCTGTCATAGGAGAACTGCTCCCACACACCCCACCTCCCACCTCCCGCGGTCCATCCCCAAGGTTATCTGATGTTACGCAAACATCCTTGCACAGTACCTCGGTATGTCCAGGGACCTCCATAGGGACGGGTGAGTCCTGTGTGCTTCCAGGGGGCACGTAGCACGAGACCAATCGTCCTAGGTCAGTGCCTAATAAAACATTTGTGGGGATCTCCGCAGAGACTCCCACCTCCCTTACTCCACTCCCAGCCCCCCAATCAAGGAAAACACGAGCTAGGGGAACATTAGGGCTCACCCCCCCAACTTCCGTGATGGTGAGGCTTTTGCCGGGAATAAGGTCTGCGTCATCCACTAGTTCAGGCCGAACTAGCGTGACTTCGGCTCCTGTATCGCGGAAGCCTGTGGTGCATCGGTTGCCCACAGTAACCGACTGTAGGTTGTCTGCGGTGTGTCTTGCAGCTCCATTCACTAACAGCACAGATGATGGGTTGCGGGCAAGCTTGCCAGGGGGTGCTGTCTTCTTCTCCGGGCACGAGTGGCTGAGGTGTCCTGGCTTGCCGCACGCATAGCACTTGCGCACGTCTGTCGGTGCTGGCTTGACTCCTTCCGGTCTTTGTGCAGGCCTGTGAAAGGGTCGCTGGACAGGAACCGACAAAGCTGGCCGGGAGGAAGAAGCAGATGAAGAGGTTCCTCCCAGACGGGACAGAGTGTCTTTGAATGCCCGAGTGCTGGGCATGGCGACGTATTCATCGGCTAGCTCGGCCGCCTCTCGCGCACTCTTCGGCTTGTGCTCACATACGTATTTTTGCACATCTGTGGGGCAATTGGAGACAAACTGTTCTCGGACCATCAGATCCGCCAGGGACTGCTTGGTGTCCTCTGTGAGGGGATCAGACCACTGTTGGAAGGTGGTCTGCAACTTGCCCAGATGGTCCATAAAAGTATATCCGGGCCCTCTCCGCAGGGACCGGAACCGTAAACGGTAAGTCTCTGGAGTCAGCTGGTACTTGACCAGAATAGCCTTTTTGATGACCGCGTAACTGGTACGCTCTGCTAATGGTAGTCCGACCAGGGCCTCCATAGCTTTGCCCTTCAGTGCGGACATTAGATGTCCCGTCGACTGTGGCTCTGGTACCTGGTACTGCTGGCATGAGGTTTCAAAAGCATGCAGGAAAAGATCAATGTCACAGTTCTCAGACTCCATCACAGGCAGTTTTGGCTTGATCATCAGGGATGGGCCTGTGGATGTGGCATGCCGGTCGGACCCCTGAAGCTGTACTCGGGCCATGTCCAGTTCATGCCTGTGGACAGCTTCCCGTTCTGCAGCCTCGCGCTCAGCCTCGCGCTCTGCCCGACGTGCCTCCAGCAGCCGAAAATATAAGTCCGGGTTACTGAGCATTAGTTGGTCCAGACCATTTTGGGATGGCATAGAGACAGAGTTATGTCCAGCTAGAGGACTGCAAGCCCCAGCAGGCTGTCCTCCTCCCAGTTCATCATCCTCATTCTGGAAGGGGTCACCTGGCTCAGGGGCCCCAGAGTCTCCTCCATTCTCTGAATCCTGCAGGGATGACTCTTGACTCCTCCGTGCACATAACTCCTGGATAAGGACAGTCTTATTTTTCCCATATACTTGGATGCCTTTGTGCTCACACAGAGCTGTGATATCAGCCACGCTCAGGACGTCATAATTCACGAATTCGGACATTATTGCCAAATAAAAGATAGGACAGAAAACAAGAGAGAGGGGAGGGTACTGTCGTGAATTATTATTCTATCAAAACTAATGCACTGTGCTTCGTCTTCCAGAATTTTTCAATCCTTTAGTACAGAGTTATGGACATAACTTCATGCACTAATATTCTAAGCATACAGAATCCCGTAAGCTGCCACCAGAAAAATGTCACGAACTATGGATCCGATCGCTCCGGATCCCACAGCTGTGACGTAGTGGTCTGTGACAGAGTCTGCGCACACACAGAGACCTCACGTGACCGGGGTATTACCATTCGGCTAACACCCCCCACTACACTTCGGTAACTGCCACCACGTGGGTTCCCGGTCCACGAGCCGACTATCCGGGTCATTCACTATCACACAGATCAGTGGATGAACCGGATATCACTTACTGACCAACCGCAGTCAATCACCCCCAGCTACAATTCCTAAATGCAATTTAACTAACTACCTGGTAACGTCTCTTCAAAGGCAAGGTACGTTGTTCAGCAGCTTAGAATATGGAAGACTTGGCCACTTAGATTTTATAATCTTTAATAAGCGGTAAAAAGCAGTGCATACAAGTCTAATGAAAATGACTATAAAACTACAGAATAATAATAACAATATAAATAATCACGACAGTTCAAATGAAAGGGAAAAAGATGAAAGAATACTTAGTTTCTCTGGAGGGTTTCAGATGGTCGTTCATATGTCCTTTTTGAATCCTTGCAGACCCCTTTTCAGTATGTATCAGGGGAGACCCTCAAAGTTCTTCTGATACAGGGATATGCCGTCAATGTCCAATTAAGTGTCTGGTGATGTTCCATGGGTCTCTCTCCTCTGTCCTTGTGCATGGATTTTTATGAACTCTCCCATGGGCAGGAGACTTGCTCCTGTCAGCCAATGGCAGCAGAGTGACTGTGAAGCTTAGGGATTGGCCCCCAAGTGTTTTATGACCCCATCAAAGTTCAGTTCCTACAATGAGGATTATACTTAAGCTCGTATCTCCCTGATACATCAGCATATTTTTATACAGAATACATATTTGCGATCCTTATTTATTTACCTACAGAATGAGACCACACACGGTAATGCTGGGACCTGTAGTTCTTCTACCACCCATAGGTCAGCTACGGAATCACATCCTCTAGTCATATTTGATACCCAATTAACCACAATACTCTGTAGAGCCTGGATCTGGTGTCAGAATGGGCATAAGTTGATTCCTAAATGAAATATGAAAGTGGACTGGTTTTATGCCCAGAGCTAATTAAGGGCTATTAGCTCTCCTCAAACCAGACCTGGAAATTAATGACGTCACGCTCCAGCCAGGCTTGACAGCGAGCTGATCTTATCTTATAGGATGAGATGAGCTGGGCCTGGTATAGCTTTTATGACCTTTTATTGCTGGCCTTACAGAGTAGTGGTAATAAAAGTGTCCATCTATATCATAGGCGACCCAGGCTTCAGAAGATGAGAGTTCACTATTTTCTTTACATAGGCCAGAAGCATATAAGATGGCTACCCAGAGGAATTATGTATGTATGCCGGCACAATGTCCAACTCCAAACAGCGTCTCGCTTCTTCTGCCGACGTAAACGTGGAAACAGTCCCATCATTGAGAAAAACTTTAAGTATTGCAGGATATAGTAGTGCAAATCTCATTCGCCTCTCATACATTTCTGAGCATATAGACGAGAATTCCGTCCTCTTCTTCTGGACCTCCGCTGAATAATCACCGAAGATTAGGATCTTGTGACCTCTCAACTCCAGAGGTGGCTTTTGGCGTTTGAACAGCCTCAAAATTGCAGTTTTATCTGTAAAGTCCAGATATTTAACTATGACCGGCCTCGGTCTTCTCGATAGCGCTGATGGCCCCTTAATATTACGGTCGTATCCCTCTCGCAGGTCAGGGCCTATATGATGAGCTCTCTCGACTTTACAAGTGGTATCCAGCCCCAAGGCTTTCGGGATTTCATGCTCGCAGATACGAACCAGATCTTGTGCTGGGATTGACTCTTGCAGGCCTAAGATACGCAGGTTATTTCTACGCGACCGATTTTCCAGGTCGTCAACTTTTACTTTAAGGGCCATATTCTCACTCGCCACTTTCTCCAGTTTCAATCGGAGGTCAGAGTAAGTTTTCTCTAGCGTCTGGATTCTATGCTCGGCGCCATCTAGCCGTTTGCCATGTTCGGCTGTGGCTGCTTGTAGTGACTGAAGTGTCAGCCCCACTGTGCTTGCCAAGGACTCTTGCAGGTCGGGTAGGATCCGACTCGCTACCTCGATTGCCAGTCGAACATAGTCAACCTGCTGATCCTCCCCTTGAGACTCAGTTTCTTTTTGTGAACGCTGGTCATCCATTTCATCAGGAAGTGCGGGCGGGAGAGATTCCTCCTCCGCTATCTCAAATTCCTGCGCTGTAACTTTTCCCAGCTTCTGGGATTTTGTCTTGTTTCTCGTCCCCATGTTAGTGATATAGCGATCCATACGCTCTTACCAACACGGTAAGCTCGTTTTTCCCGAGTTTCCACCGGTATGAATGGGGGTTTTAGCTGATTTGTACACCGACCTACACGGAGCTGAGGTTAACTCCGTCTCTCCATTTCGGCGCCGGAACCGGAAGTCCGAGCCTTCATGTTTGAAAGCTCACTGTCACTAAAACTTTTTCCTTGAGCTGCAGGCTGCTGGCGGTCAATGAGCTTCGCGGAGGGGCCCGCCTCCTGTCTTCATGGGCTCTTCCCCTGAACATATCCATGATCCCCTGCTGCAATCTATAACGATGTCAACCACTGGGGGGACCACAATGCTGCCCCAAACTGTAGTATAGGCAGTGCTTCCTTCCTGAATAGGTAGGCTGATTGTCACGGTCCCTTCTGTGAGAGAGGTTAGACGATCGGGTAGACTTGCTGCATGTGAGGCTATCTGATAGGTCTCTCTGTTTTCCTCTATGTATGTTGTTGTTTGGCAGGATCTCACCTCTCCTCAGGTGCCGCTTGTTATCAGTGATGAGGCTCTATTTAGATCCGCCTCACACTGCTGACCATGCGGTTGATAGTTTCTGCTTGGAGTTGCTAGTGCTGGTTTGTCTTGGATCTCCTGCTTCTCCATACCGCTCTAAGCTAAGTACTTGTTACCTTTGCTGTTTCTTATTATCTGGTGTGTGTTGTTTCTAGGCCTCAGGGAGACGCAGGTTCCTTCATTCTGGAAGGAACCAGCTGTCTCATCCCCTGCTACTTATCCTGGGGATCGTCAGTTTTAGCAGGGCTTTAGGTATCCGGCATATGAGTATTTCCACCATCAGGATCTGCTCATACTGGCAGGAGTCAGGGAAGGGCCTAGGAATTACTAGGTCACCATCTCTCTTCTTTAGCTTTTGAGGCCTAGCTTGTTGTCTATTCGTTGTGGTGTGTATTTGATGTTTTCCCTTCACCTTAACCTGTGACATTATTAACCACCTAAACCTTTATCCTTTGTTTTATCAGTGCTGCTATGGATGCTGTTTCTGCACTGGTCGATTGTATGCAGGGGCTGTCTTTGGAGGTGGCTGACCTCCGCACGGCCGTTTCAGAGACCACAGGCAGCGGGTTATGGCAGCGGGAACCAGACCTGCCCTGAGCCGAAGGTTGCTCTTCCAGGGGAAGTGACAACTTTGTTCAGTTCAGGGAATCGTGCAAATTATATTTCAGACTGCGTCCTAGCTCTTCTGGAGACGACAGTCAGAGAGTGGGGATTATTATTTCGTTGCTGAAAGGTGACTCTCAGTCTTGGGCTTTCTCTTTGCCGACTAGTTCACAATCCCTCCGGTAGGTAGATTAATTTTTCAGAGCTCTGAAGCCCAGAATATCATTAGACAAACTAAAACTCAAGACAAAATTTTCCGAATATTAGAGGCTATAACCTGACCTGTCTCAGTAGGCATATCCTGGATTGGGTCAATGGGACGTCGTTTTACTCGAATCTGCTTCTTGAAAGGCAGTTGGTGCAACCCTGGGACCTGGTGGCTCTATTACATTCTAAGAGATCTATGATAACCGCGCCTGTCAAATGCTCTCTTGTGGTGAGAGATACCACTATAGCTTGGAAGATCCTCAGAAATCACTTTCATCTTCCTTATCTGGGACTTATCTACGATGACCCAGATCGGGTTTCCCTGGCCGAATCTAAGTTGCGTTGCTTGCGGCAGGGAGAGCGTTCAGCTGAGTCCTATTCCTCTGAATTTATGAGTTGGGCAACTGATATGGAGTGGAATGACCAGCTCTCCGTAGTCAATTTTTCCAAGGACTGTCTGAGAACCTGAAGGACGCCTTGGCATTTCACTCAAATCCAGATTGGAGGCGGCCATGTCTCTGACGGTGCATATTGATAGACGCCTGAGGGAGAGAGCTAAAGTTTCTCTCACTCGGGACGTATTATCATACAGGGAAGCGGTCTCTTCTGAGAATGCACTTTTGTCTTTTACCGGTAGTACCCAATTTCTCCTGCCTGCCAAGGTGGCACTAGATTCCCAAGTTGTGGAAATATAAAAAAATTTTGACAGTGGGGCAGGGGTTAACTAAGGCTCCTTTCACACCTGCGTTCAGGTGTCCGCTCGTGAGCTCCGTTTGAAGGGGCTCACAAGCGGCCCTGAACGCAGCAGTCTGGCCCTAATGCATTCTCAGTGGAGGCGGATCCACTGAGAATGCATCCGCCTGCCAGCGCTCAGCCTCCGCTCCGCTCAGTGAGCGGACACCTGAACGCTGCAAGCAGCGTTCGGGTGTCCGCCTGGCCGTGCGGAGGCGAGCGGATCCGTTCCGACTTATAATGGAAGTCAATGGGGACGGATCCGCTTGAAGATGACACCATATGGCTCAATCTTCAAGCGGATCCGTCCCCCATTGACTTTCAATGTAAAGTCTGAACAGATCCGCTCAGGCTACTTTCACACTTAGAAAATTTTTCTAAGTTATAATGCAGACGGATCCGTTCTGAACGGAGCCACCGTCTGCATTAATATGAGCGGATCTGTTCAGAACGGATCTTAGTGGATGGCCAGTTTGTCCGTATGCATCGTTTGACAACAAGCGCATTAAAAACATTTCTGTGTTTGCGATTGATTCCGCCTCTCTCTTAAAAGTGTCTGTCTCAAATGGTGCAGGACATTCGCCTAAAGGTGGGAGATTCTCATATTGAATCCATTTCATGTTTTGTGCTGGAGGGTTTGCCTGCTCCTCTGGTGTTGGGTTTACCATGGTTAACCAGGCCACACAGAATCACCCATCGGTCTCAGGAATGTGGGTTCCTGAGACCGATGTGAATGGCAGTCGCCTTGTGAGGGCCTTTCACAGGGTGCATCCTGATAAAGTCGGTCCTGGGTGTCCGGAGCCACCCATAGAAGGGCGTGGGGGTGGGGGGTACTGTCATCAGTGATGAGGCTCTATTTAGATCTGCTGACCATGCGGTTGATAGTTTCTGTTTATAGTTGCTAGTGCTGGATTGTCTTGGATCTCCTGCTTCTCCATACATCTCTAAGCTAAGTACGTGTTGCCTTCGCTGTTTCTTATTATCTGGTGTGTGCTTGGCTCTGTTACCGTATCCATGCACAGAGTTTGGCTCTGTTACCGTCTCTATGCTCAGAGCTTGGCTCTGTTACCGTCTCTATGCACAGAGCTTGGCTCTGTTACCGTCTCTATGCACAGAGCTTGGCTCTGTTACCGTCTCTATGCACAGAGCTTGGCTCTGTTACCGTCTCTATGCACAGAGCTTGGCTCTGTTACCGTCTCCATGCACAGAGCTTGGCTCTGTTACCGTCTCCATGCACAGAGCTTGGCTCTGTTACCGTCTCCATGCACAGAGCTTGGTTCTGTTACCGTCTCCATGCACAGAGCTTGGCTCTGTTACCGTCTCCATGCACAGAGCTTGGCTGTTGACTTATCCAAGTACAAAGCTTAGTTATGATGCCATCTGTTAGTGTATGATAGTTCTGAGCATAGCTCTGTTAGCATTTCTTCGTGCTCAGCTTGGTTCAGATATTGTATGTTACTACTGAGCTTGGTTCCATTACTGGGTCAAAGTATTTGGCTCTTCTGCCATATCTATGTTTGAAGCATATTTCTGTTACCATATCTGAGCATATCTTATTGTGGTGCTTAGTTCTGTTAGCATATCTAAGTAGCAGCTTAGAATATATATATAACTAGCAGAAGGACCCAGCTTCGCACGTGTATATTTCATCTATTTTATTTAATGTTTGTGTCATTAAAAGATATTGACAGTATCCACTATAACAGTGACATCTACAGTACCCTGCCCCTTTAACCACCTCAGCTCCCCTAGCTTAAACACCCTTTAATGACCAGACCACTTTTTACATGCATCCCAATGTAAACAGACAGTGCCAGCCCCACTCTGCTGCCCTTGAAGCGGATCCTGCGGTCTAGCAACACGGGGCCGGGTACGCCTGGTGGTATCAGGGACCTCAGCCTTTGGGTCAGAGAGCCACTGCTTTCTACAGGTTCATATTCTGACCCGCTGGATTCGTCAGATGAGGGTTCCCATTCCTCATCCCACTGGGTCAGAAGCCTGTAGGCCTCTTCAGAAGAATACCCCTTGTTTGCCATTTGGTCAACTAAATTTAGGGGGTATTCCCTGAGACTACCCAAGAAAAAAAGGAAGCCTGTCTTACAAATGCTAGCGAAGTACCGGAAGCCACTGCGATTGATTAAAAAATATCAAAACTGATTTTTTTTTTTATCGCCGCAGCGCTTGTGAAGTGATTGTGCAGTGATAAAAAAATATATATTTTTTGTCTCTGCGGTGTGGGCAGGTGAACGCACGTGTGGGCGACCGATCAGGCCTGATCGGGCAAACAATGCGTTTTGGGTGGAGGGCGAACTAAGGTGACACTAATACTATTATAGATCTGACTGTGATCAAAATGCTGATTAGCGATACGCTAATCAGCGAATCAGTGACTGCGGTGCGGTGGGCGCTAAACAATCGCTAACTACCTAACCAAGGGGCCTAAACTATCCTAAAACCTAACAGTCAATACCAGGTGATTGACAGGGGCGATCAAGGGGTTAATTGGGGGTGATGGGGGGTGATCTGGGGCTATGTGTGGTGTTTGGTGTGTACTCACTGTGATGTCTGCTCCTCTGCTGGAACCAACCGACGAAAAGGACCAGCAGAGGAGCAGAGAAGCCATTTAACACCTTATATTTATAAATATAAGGTGTTATATGGCTTCTGATTCGATTTTTTTTAAATCATCAGCCTGCCAGCCACGATCATTGGCTGGCAGGCTGATGACGAAATACTCCTCTTAACTTTTACCGGCCCGCGATGCGCATGCGCGGGCCGGCTGTGAGCGTAATCTCGCGAGATGACGCATAGATGCGTGACTCTGCCTGAGACAGCAGCCTCCAAACCGCGATCCTGCGTTTGGCGGTCCAGAGGCGGTTAAAGCTGACCTACAACGGTGAAGAAAAATGGCTGGGTTGCTATGAAAACCTGGTGTAAAACTGTGTGTACGTGGAGACTAAGGGCCTGCGAGCTTCCATTGGCTGATAAGGGTCATGTGACCAGGCTTCTATTGGCTAATGCATTTTTATTTTTGAATATTTCACGCAGGGATGTCATTTTGAACAGCTCACTCTCAGACAGCAGCATTCTGCTGTCTGAGTGTGAGCTGCAGGAAGAAAGTCACCCTCCCTCCCACCCCTGCAGCTGGTTGATTTTTACCTTCATTTTTTCAATCCCTGTCAGCTGCGGCGTGGGAGTGGGCGCGACCTAACAGGATTGGGGGCATGGCTTAGTGGATCCTGGGGGCAGGGTTTTTAAGTCCGTCTTTTGAGGGTGGCCTGAATGGCAACCCTACCTCATCCCTGAACTGTCACTTCCACAGCACTCCGCTCCCTTAACAGTGTCATCCACAGTGCCCTGCCCCTTTAATGCTGACCTGCAGCAGTGAAGAAAAATGGCTGGGTTGTTATGGAAACCTGGTGTAAAACTGTGTTTATGTGGAGACTAAGGACCTGCGAGCTTCTATTGGCTGATAAGGGACATGTGACCGTGTGTATGGCAGTTGGGATATGAAGATAAAGACCTGCAGGCTTCTATTGGCTAATGTAGGTCATGATATGTGCCATATTTAAATTTTTGGGGGATATCTCAGGAACGGTACATGCTAGAGAGCTGTGATCCCCACAAGATTTATTTTCAGGTAGCAAGGGATGTGTATACCAAGTTTTGTTGAAATTAATGGTTGCGTTTTTGAGTGATCGCAGAACATACATACACACATGCATATATATATATATATATATACACACACGTCCTTTTTATATATATATATATATATATATATATATATATATATATATAGACTAGCTGAGGGACTCAGCTTTGCTCAGGTATATTTAATCTATTTAATTTAATGTTTGTGTGTGTCGTTAAAAGATATCAACACTATTCACTATAACAGTGACCTTTACATCCCCCCCCCCCCCACGGTGCCCTGTCCCTTAAAATTGGAACTCCACAGCAGCCCACCTTCTGAACTTTGACCTTTAGAGCAGCCTTCCCCTTTAACAGTGATTCACAGCACACCACCCCCTTAACAGTGACCTCCACAGGGGCCTGCCCCTTTACAGCAATCTGCCCCTTAATGCAGACCATCCCCTTAACTGTGACCTCCACAGCAGCCTGCCCCTAGGGTGACCAGAGGTCCAGTTTTAGACCGGACAGTCTAGCTTTCGGACTCCCTGTCCTCAGTCTGACACAAGGATGTAATTTTGAACAGCTCACTCTCAGACAGCAGCACTGCGTGAGCTGCAGGGAGAAAGTCACCATCCCTCCCACCCCTGCAGCTGACAGAAGTTGATTTTTAACTTCATTTTTTCAATCCCTGTCGGCTGAGGAATGTAGGGGGCATGGCCTTACCGGATCGGATCATGGTTTAGCGGGACCTAGGAGTTAATTTTTAACTTAATTTTTTCAATTTCTGTCGGATGAGTGGGTGGGGCGTGGCCTAACCAGATCGGGGGCGTGTTCTTTGAACAGCTCACTCTAAGTCACCCTCCCTCCCAACCCATGCAACTGACAGAAGTTGATTTTTACCTTCATTTTTTCAATCCCCGTTGGCTGAGTGGGAGGGGGCGTGGCTTAGTGGGACCTGGGGGCGGGGGTTAAGTTTGTCTTTTGAGTGTGGACACATTGTGGCAGGGGGTGTGTCTGGGCTCCTTCCTGCAAGAATGACGCCCCTCTGGGCACCTAACTGGCTCATTTGCATACCAAATAAACAGGATTTTCAGAGGATAAAAACATCTATTGCTGGAACAAAGTCACATCTTGAAATAAGGTACTAAGTGCTATTAGGCCATGGCTTTACTTCACTAGCGATTATCCTGGTAACAGATTTCCTTTAAAGCTGACCTACAGCAGTGAAGAAAAATGGCTGGGTTGTTATGGAAACCTGGAGTAAAACTGTGTATGTGGAGGCTAACCGCTGGCGAGCTTCTATTGACTGATAAGGGTCATGTGACCAAGCTTCTATTCGCTAATGTATTTTTGGGGAATATCTCAGGAACGGTACGTCCTAGAGAGCCGAGACCTGGTCTAAAACCTTTCCAGACACCTGATGTACCTGTTTGCCAAATTTCGCGATTGTAAATGCGACGGTGCGTATTCCTTTAGCGGACAGACATACATACACACACACATACACTCAGCTTTATAGACTAGCAGAAGGACCCGGCTTTGCACGGGTATATTTTATCTATTTCACTTAATGTTTGTGTGTTGTTAAAAGATATTGACAGTATCCCCCATAACAGTGAACTCCACAGCTCCCCCACCCCTTAACACTGACCCGCCCCCACAGTGCCCAGCCTTCTTAAAATGGGACCTCCACAGCAGCCCATCCCCTCAACTTTAACCTTCACAGCAGCCCGCCCCTTTAACAGTGAGTTTCACAACACCCCACTCCCTTGACAGTGACCTCCTCAGGGGCCCGCCCCCTAACAGTGATCTCCACAGCAGCTGCCCCTTCAATAGTGGCCACTGCCTCCTTAACGGTGAACTTCAATGCCCGCCTCTTTAACAGTAACCTCCACAGCAGCCTGCCCCATTAACTGTGACCTCCACAGCAGCTGCCCCTTTAATAATGGCCTCTGCCAACTTAACAGAGTCCTCCACAGCGCACTGCCCCTTTAACAGTGACCTCCACAGTGTCCGCCCCTTTAACAGTTACCTCCACAGTGCCCGCCCCCTTAACAGCTACCTCCACAGTGACCACACCCTTAACAGTGTGACGAATATTGTACCCCGACTGACGTTGGACGTCAACTACGTAGAGCCAGCGAGATACGGTATGGTCACAGGTTACCAAGGCGTGACGTTACGTTCTCCTGGAGGAGCGGGTAAGGTTAGCTTGATACAGTTTACACAGACACCTCCTGTTCACATGGGCACAGAGAGGCAACAAGCTGTGAGAGCCTTTTCACTGCCCCAGTGAAACAGCACGTTCTCAGCCCGGGTATACTGCCACCAGTTTCTTGTTTGATATAAACCTGGTACGCTAACAGGATTATATAGGGTAAGAAACCAACCCGCGGTAGCATCTAACTAGGCCGAAACACTGACGTAGGGATTTGTTATCAAGATACAAGAACAGCACAAGTTTAAGTTATATATTTAATTGCCTTAAGGGCGCACTAGACGTAACACAATAAACACACAAACAATATATATAGTGGTCTGAGGTTACAAATACAGATGGCGTGGTACAAACAGGGTTAAGCAGAACAAAAGTCAGTTTACTAGGTATAGGAGTCCTTTGGGTTGTGATGAGTTCTTAGCTGTGGTCACATGGGAAGCAGTGATGTCAGCTGGTTGCAGGTCCCTCTAAACACATGGCATGATGTGACCTCCCTTCAGAGAAAGACACGCCCACTTGTTGGCACAAGCCTTTTAACCTGTAGCCGGCCCCTCTCGCCCTCTGGCCACAAAACCGATTAGGACTCATGGCTTCAGACCATAATTTTGCAGGGAGGTGGTTCTGGGACCAATGGATCCGCCTGGGTTCTGGTGACTAGTAGAGTCCAAGCATGGTACAGTTATTTAGTTTATGTGGGGAGATATGTATATCTCCCTTCCCTGGCTTCCTGCCACCAAACCATGACCACAGGCCTGTTCATCGTGGCCACAGGGACAGAAATATGCATCTGGTTTAAATCTGTGATGGGCGGGCGATTCATAATCCCTTATGAACCGCCGGTTCCATTATGTCTGATAATTTTCATTGAACTGGGGAATGGCCTAGACCCCCTGCAGGGAAATTTTTCCTGTTCCCTGGCTGGCTGAATGAAGGTGAGAAATGAAAACAAAGGTGGACTGCCAGAGGCTCTCTACCATCTGGCTGGCTTTGAAGCAGGGCCCCCCCCTGTGGAGCTCACTACTTCTGCTACCTTTCAGCAGATGGTTGGTGTGGGAACAATGCCTGATAGTAAATATTAATCCATATTCCTCACAAAGTGACCTCCATAGTGAACGCCCCTTTAACAGTGACCTCCACAGCAGCCTGCCCCCTTAACAGTGACCTCCATAGTGAACGCCCCTTTAACAGTGACCTCCACAGCAGCTGCTCCTTCAATAGTGGCCCCTGCCCCCTTAACAGTGACTTTCACAGCGCCCTACCCCTTTAAGGCTAGGGCTACACGATGACATGTGTCGCGCAACATTTTGTCGTTCCAATGTCCCGCAACAATTTTTATAATGATAGGCTATGGTGTTGCACTGCGACATGCTGCGACTGACACGACAGTCCCAAAAAGTCATTGCAGAACATACATACGTCCTATATATATAGATTTATTAGTGTATACATCATATGGATATGTGGCCTTAACTTTACTAAAATGTACTCTTTTCAAAGACAATAACTTATATGTACCTCAAAATGGTGATAACAAAAACTGTAACTCATCTTGCAAAAAAAAAAAAAAAAAAGCCCCCATTCATCTAAACAGCTAGAAAAATAAGGTTATGGCTCTTGGAATACAAAGACAGAGGCTCTGCTCTCTCTGCAACTGCTGTGGCCTCTGTAATATGGAGAGGGTGTGGCAGTTGCAGAGAGAGCAAAGCATGTAGGTGTAATGGTAAGTCCCACGTTGCTCATTTGTATATATTAAAGTGTCATTTTTCTCAGCAATGCGGGCACATATGAACATGGGGCCAACATAGATGTCTTATCTGCCAAGTGTACATGTAACAGGTCAGCCAGGTTCATAGGTAAAAGTCTGCTGACAGATGGACTTTAAACTACCGGGGGATGTGCCGTAATGTTTTATTTGGGGAATACCCCTTTAATCGTTTCTTCCTGCTGTAACCACTTCCAAGGACACGTACACTAATTATTAGTCTGCCTGCTTGTATTATTAATAGCTCCATTAATAATTATGAACACGTTCATACGTCCCCGGTGGGTTCAAGTTCGCACTCTCAGGCTCGCACCTTGGCAACAGAGTGTCTATTGTTCAGATACAAACAAGTCAGAACGTTCATAACCATAATAAGCAGAACGAGCAGTCATAAAATATCAGCAGCACCCAAACTGACCCCATACATATCAAATTACTACCATCTCAGACAAGCATGGAAGTTTATTATCCTCCAGCTCCCTCACTTTTTTGTAAATATAGGATAAAGGGGTATTTTGAGATGGGAATACCCCTTTAAGGCTTCTTTTGTCATTGTACTGTATAAAGCTCCCCGCCCTTCTCTAAATTTTTGGGGGTCTCGGAAAACCCCTTTAGCCAGTGTAGAATGAACAGTTCTTTCTAATATATGTTGGGTTCCAATTTAGCATTTGAAAGATCTTTGCTTGCTGACGGCAAAAAAACCCATCTTCATGTCCAGCTGACATCCGATGCCTCTAATACCCTCAATACTCAGGCCATGAACAAGGTCTTGGATAAGACCGAAATGTTGGCCAGTATACTACTATGAATTTATTTTTCCGGATGGATATAGATATTCTATACACATACACACAAAAATATAAAACAAAATATAAGAAAAAAAAATAAGATTTTTATGCAACATTCTCTCTCGAGCGCAGTGGTCTTCCTATCAACATTGGTAATATATTTACCACTGAGCACGTCCATACTAAATGAGGAGTGCCGTTCAACTCTTACCTACAACTGACACAGATGCAGAGAATGTTACAAGCAAGAACCTGAAGCATTTGCCCTGCAGCTGCTTTATCAGGACAGATTCTCAATCCATGAATTTTAAGAGGTTTTGTCCAGATAATTTCCATCTGAATGATATAGGGCTTAGTATAATGTGAAAGCTCTCACAAAACATGCCTTGTACCCGTGTCACTAATAATTCAGCCTCTGGAGGTAAAAAAAAAAGTCCATTCACTGGCAGAAAACAGAGATCTTGAAAATGTTGAGAAACAAGCACAAGACATGTTAACAACGGCAGCAGTATTTTTAATCAGATCCTCTTTTAATTTATTTTTTTAACCACCAAAATTAACACACCCCTCACATGCCCACTGCAGTTTTCGCACCCAGTATGTTCATACTGAGCATCGGTACCCAGAGGAGATGCCAGGTTTTCTCAGTGGGCGTCTCCTTCTCCTTGGCTGTGGCACAGGAGCCAGAGGCGGCACTCAGAGCCCTCTCTGTGGGCACCCGCACCCTGGAAGAAGTCTATGGTGTACCAATATGCCTTAGACTTTTCCTGCCATACATCATGAATTGTAAAGTGTTGAGGAACATGGTGGCGCTATTTAAATAAAGATTATTATTCACGAGGGCTGAGGACCCGATTCAATAACTATTAATGCTTAGCTTAAATTAGTCCTCCGGGAATTATTTAAAATGGCCACCAGCAACCTGTCCTAAAATGTGAGGAGGACTGGTTGCCTGCAGAGCTGAAGAGGGGGTGATAAGTCGGGGGCCTCGCTACACTCTGGCAATTGCTACATACTTGGTGAGTTTTTCCTGGCAGGCTGCTTAGCCATAATGGCATATCATAGGCAGGATGGCATCATTACTATCTGTTGTAGAGCGGTGTAGTGAGGCCACAAAGGGGTTGTGGCAGGATGAACGTTATCCTGTGGATAAGGGAATAACTAACTGATCAGTGGTGGTCCAACCGCTGGGAACCCACCAATCCAGAAAACAGGGATCCCAGACTCAGCATGCGTCCTACCGCTCTATTTATTCTCTATGGGACTGCTGGAGATAGCCGAGTACAGGCATCTTGCCAGAGTTGTTGTTAACAGCATTTAGAGATGTTTTCCAGCAGCCAGCATGGGCCATAGACACAACAGACTGGAGGGGACTCACTGACTTCTATGGGAGAGTTTTCCAGGCATACTCTGTGACCTTTGCAATGGTCATTGTACAGGGAGGGAGTGTATATTAGCTGTGATCATCAACTACTGTGAATAGTGGCTCCAGAGTTGTCTACACAGAGCTGTTCACTATTATTGTAATCCTACCTGTGATAATGAGATGACTGCAGATCTGTACAGAACAGGAAATGTCAAGCCTATTAGGCTTAATGGTCAGTGTGACAATTGCAGGATTTGATTATTTTAAAATATGGTGACACTGAAAATGATACCACCAAAGGAAAAAAAAAAGGTATAACATCAAAAACGTGATTTACACAATAGGTCATTTCCGTTTGAGACAATCCCTTTAAGAGATTGCTGCATACTATTTGAACACTGATCTCTATAATACTATGTATTGTATATATATATGTAACTATGTCTATTCGGAGGATTTATGTCGCAGAAAAAAAAGAGCTCAAACCCCTATAAAGAGATTTTAAGAAATTAATCAGCACAGGGCGTTGGGATGGATATCGCAGCTTCTCTATGATCCTTACCTCAGGTATGTGGCTCAGGATTCAGGTCTGCCATTAGGATGCAAATTATTAAGACAGAGGGGAAGTTTGTTGGTTTATTTCCTATTTATTTCACTTTTTAAGTCCAACGCTTATTACAAATCCTGCAAAATGTACGTCTAGAGAGGATATTAGGAGTCCACCCGAAGCATTGGGGAACCCAGGACTACAAGACAGAATGGCTCCCTTTTACCAGCGGAGGTTAGAACAGCAAGTAAGAGTGGAACAGAATGCCGGGAAGGGGGGAACGTGATGTCATATTAATCGCTGCACAATGACGGCATTTAGAAGGTTTGCTTCCTTCAGGGTCAGGTTTTCATCTGTCAGCTCTTTGTTTGGAAAAGTTGTCATGAGCACAAAGCTGGTGGCAGCCATGGCTGGTCGGGCGCTCGCAATAAACATACGGATGTCACAGATCCTGTAGAGGAGACAGAAAATGTCAATGACACGCAAGTTAACAGTACGAGCTTCTTTTCATATAGGAAATGCATTTGTGGTCATGTGCGCACTCCATTCACTTCTATGGAAGCACTGAAAATAGCCGAGCAGCACACACAGCTATTTCCAGAAGTTCCACGGAAGTGAACGGAGTGGTGGGCACGCTTGCGCGGTCTGTTCTCCATTCATTTCTACATGACTTCTGAAAAAAGGAAAGTGCGCTGCTCGGCTATTTTCGGCACTCCTATAGAAGTGAATGGAGGGCGGCCGCACATGCACGGTCCGCTCTTGTTCTCTTGAGAACGAAGCTCCCAGAGATACATGGGACCCACACATAGCTGACATTGGTGGCATATCGTACCAATATATCACCAATGTCCCAGATGTTCCTTTGAATACCTCATCTAGTTCTCAATCTGTGACCTTCCATTCAACCTCCTTACATCATGTTCCTGAAGCATACAGCACTTAGAACCTAGTCTTCAAATTCCTACTTACTTGCACAAGTATTTCATGCATCTTGCACAGGGTAACGGCTCAAGCACACGGCCTTAGATTTCGTACACATCCAATCCACATTTTCGGATGCAGACCCATTCATGTCAACGGAGCCGCAAGACATGCAGACAGCACACCTGTGTGCTGTTCGCATCTGTAAGTCAGTGCCGCGGTCCCGCAGGAAAAAAGAACATGTCCTATTAGTGTCCGTTCTGCGGACAAGGCTAGGACATTTTTGAAAGAGGAAAAAGAAAATGGCGGCAGGCTCTCGGCCGGTCTCCGCGATTTGTCGTGTGCAGGAGCCCTTAATCTAACTTAAATCGCCACTCAGATAGGAAACCATGGTCCCCTTATTCTTGCTATTCATGAAGGTAACCACAGTTTTGTGGCATCACTAACTGTAAAGCCATGAAATGTACAAGCTATGGACACCTTCGGGGCAATTTTTCTATGATTGCATTTTACAGAAAACAATTGGAAAATGAGCCCAAAATGAGGAAAATGCAATAAAAAAAATATATAATACTGTCCCGAAGATGCCCATAAGGCAAATCCCCTCTGAAGAGCAAGTAATGATCTTCTGTGGATATACATAATAATAGAACTCGTACCTATGACTGTGATTGAACTTTTGCACAAGTCTCCCCCCATCTGCCAGTCGAATCTGGATGTTAGTAATGGGATCAGAGTCGTTGATAATCACTGATGAGCTGGCTCTGGCCTCATTCTCAGCCTGCTGTGACGGGGATGCTGCGCTGAGGACATTGGGGGTCGTACTGGCAGGAACAAAAGTAAGTGAACGGTTAATGTATTAATACAAGGGGCATCAATATAAGTGGAGACACCACTAACCTGCCCAGTTTTTGCCCTTCTCCTGCGAAGGCTTTGAAGGAAGTTCTAGCTTTCGCAAAGTCTTCATCACGGTGGTCTTCCATATCTAAGTTCACCTGTCCGCCCTGAGCAAGTCTGCGAAGCTCACCTGGAATCTCACTATTTTTGCAAAGTGTGGAGAAACGGGTTTATTAATAATAAATGTAGTGTCTTTGTTAAATGAACCTCCTTGTCACTCACCCCTAGGGTAAAGTAGCTGCTTCAGCCTTCATATAGCTGTCATGGGTAGTAAAGACACTCATCCTCTATTCACTGCTGGGGTGTTCCCCCCCATTTAAAAGGCACCTGTCAGCAGATTTGACCTATAAAACAGACTGATCTGTTGCATATGCACTTGGCAGCTGGAGGCATCTGTGTTGGTCCCATGTTCATATGTGCCCGCATTGCTGAGAAAATGAAATTTTAATATATGCCAATGAGCCTCTAGGAGCAATAGGGGTGTTGCTGTTACACCTAGGCTCTGCTCTCTCTGCAACTGCTGCACCCTTGTTACTTTTATTGACAGGGCCAGGCAGTAAAAACATCATAATGCCTGGATCTGTCAATCAAAGTGGAGAGGGTGTGGCAGTTACAGAGAGCTGAGCCTCTAGGAGTAATGGCAACGCCGCCGTTGCTCCTAGAGGCTCATTTGCAAATATGAAAACATAGTTTTTCTTAGCAATGGCGGCACATATGAACATGGGACCACCACAGATTTCTTCAGGAGCGAAGCGCTCATGTAACAGGTCAGTCAGTTTCATAGGTACAAATCTGATGACAGATGCCCTTTAAATGGGGCGTTGGTTGTGCATGTCTGCTGCCACTCCATTCAATATTATGGGACTGCTGAAGATAGCAGTGTACAGTGCTCTGGCAATCCTATATAGCTGAATGGAACACATGACCCCCATTCCTGTGTTCAATAGGGATCCCAGTGGTTGGACCACCACACAGACACTCATCCCCTATCCTGTGGATAGCAGATAAGCATGGTTCCTAGGAAAACCCCTTTAATAGTACATTATTATATCAGTTAATAGGCCTAGCTGAGCCCTTTCACCTAATTAAGTGGGCCAAGAAGGTTTACATGGCGGTATGGATTCATTTGGCTAGGCTAAACTAAAACATTTAAAAAAACAAAATTAACCCCAAATATTTCTGGCTCTACTAGTACAAAGAGGGACCCCTGTATAGTAAGCTCTTTCCATAACGCCCATAAACAGTAACAGAAAGAGGTGCATATCGAAAGTGTTCACCTCCACTCCGAAGCCAATGCTGCAAGCTGCCATTAGAATTCCTTTAGGGGAAGGGGGCCCATAGATGGGGATAGCTGAATCAGATGTGAAAACCTCTTTAAAAGGACCCCAGCTCACTATAGAAGACTGTCCCTAACCTCTCACCCTCTGCGTATTGCTTCCAAGAATTGCGCATTGCTGGGGTCCTGATAGCTACGCATTTCACCATCGTCCAGACTGAATCCGTTTTTCCAGAGCTTCAGAACCACGTGGACCTGCAGCAGACAAACCAAATATAAGTACCCAGAAAAAAACGGTAATTACACTTAATTATATTTCCTGGAAGTCTCCATGACGGCACCCATGAGCTTAGCCCCGCCCTATCAGGGACAGGAAAAACACGTAGAGAGGTTACATTGACCCTCCCTACCTAACTCCTCAGTGTTTTTACTGTCCCTGTTCGGAAGAAGACGTGGAGAGGGCAGGCGGTAATCGCCTGTGAAACTTATCTATTGTGGGGGCGGCAGTTCAGGAAGGCAAAGCCCGTAGCTCCCTACCTTCCTGGCCGGAGAATGACTGCTGTTGGGGCCGATACACGAGGTGTAAAACCCAACACTTGCTCTCTACAGATTGTGACCAGTAGCGCTGGAAGAAGGGCATCCGGCGTCATTTTGGATGTGGGCACTTCCCGTGCAAGCGATGCAGCCTTCCGGCAGGCCGCAGGTGAGTAAGTTCTCGACGCAGGAGGACGAGATTTGAATTAGGCGGACTAGTAATGAGGCCAGAATTAAGAAAGATTAACCTCACTTTGCCCTTACTTGTCCTGAGTCCCGCCGGAAGTGACGAGGATAGCGTCACTTCCGGTTTCAGCGTACCTGCGTCCCACATGGCCTGATGTTCTATAATGGCAGTGGCTGCTGTGGATAGTAGCCACGGAGGTTGCAGATCCTCTCTCTAGGGTAAGCATGAATCGCAGCCCAGCTAATACAAGTCCAGCATCTCTTCAGACTGAACCACCAGGATCTGGAGCCTATTTATTTCATTGCTTATATGCTGGTTCTTATCACAGAATCAAAAAGAACTCCTTCAGAGAAGTCTAAAAAAGAAAATATATTTAAAAAAATATATATATATTAACTCCATATTCAAATTGATAATATATCTCCCCTTCTACTGCCTTCGATATACTTATTATATATGTCATAATTTTTTATTTTTTTGGGTGGGAAAATCTAGTCGTCTCCACGACGGCTCCCATGACATAACAGATGAAAAAATTAGGGAGGCACCGCTCCCTAGAGGACTTTACGTCCAAAAGCGGAAAAAACATCTACCTTATAATGACGAGTAAAGGTTTGAGCAGATTTCCAGGTAGCAGCCTTACGAATGCTTTCTAGAGAAGCGGAGGCTGTTTGAGCCCATGAGTCGGATATGCTTCTGGTTGAATGGGCTTTAATACCTACAGAAAAAGGCATACCCAAAATTCTGAAAGCCTCCGCTATAGTTTATCTAATCCATCTAGAAATAGAATTTGCTGTCGCCTTTTTACCCTCGTTAGGACCTGAAAATTGAAGAAAAAGATTTCTATCTTTCCTCCATGATTTTGTTTTTTGGAGATAAAGGACAGATCTTCTGACAGCTAACTTATGAAATCTTTCCTCTTTCTCATTACTGGGTTTATCACAAAAAGAGGGAATTATTATGTCCTGGGATCTATGAAAAGATGACACTACCTTTGGGAGAAAGGAGGGTGCTAATTTAAAAATAAGAGTGTCTTCAAAGGATCGAAAATATGGGAAAACAGTAGAAAGTGCCTGTAACTCACACACCCTTCTGGCAGAAGTAATGGCCACCAAAAATATAGTTTTCAAAGTCAAAAATCTTAAAATGTAATCAATGGGCTTAAAGGGGGCCCCCATTAAAGCATTTCGGACCAGATTTAGATTCAAGTTATGGATGGTAGGACGCAAACGTTCTGCGGCTAAGAGAAACCTAGAAATTTACTTGTCTTCAGATAATCCGCAATCATAGAAGACACTCAACGCTGCAGCCTGAACTTTAAAGGGGTTCTCTGGGCTAACCCTAAATTTGGGGCATAATTTTAACCTGTGGAGGGCAAAATGCTGGTCTGGTACTTAAAGAGGACCTTTCATCGGTCCAAACATTGTGAACTAAATGTCATCATCTGTACAGCAGCGCCCAGGGATCTCACTGCACTTACTATTATCACTGGGCACCGCCCCGTTCTCCCGCTATGTCCTCCGATATGTTCGGTCACTTGGTTATAGTAGGCGGAGACTTAGGGGACTTGGTTATAGGAGGAGACTGCCCTTGTTCTCCTGGGCGTCTCCTTCTCTCAGGCTGTAGCGCTGGCCAATCGCATCGCAGAGCTCACAGACTGGGAGGTTTTTTTACTCGCAGGCTGTGAGCTCTGCGCTGCGATTGGCCAGCGCTACAGCCTGAGAGAAGGAGATGCCCAGGAGAACAAGGGCAGTCTCCTCCTACTATAACCAAGTGACCGAACATACCGGAGGACATAGCAGCAGAACGGAGCGGCGCCCAGGGATAATAGTAAGTGCAGTGAGCTGTACAGATCATGACACTTAGTTCACTATGTTTGGACCGATGAAAGTCCTCTTTAAAGGGAACCTGTCACCAGGATTTTGTGTATAGAGCTGAGGACATGGGCTGCTAGATGGCCGCTAGCACATCCGCAATACCCAGTCCCCATAGCTCTGTGTGCTTTTATTGTGTAAAAAAACCGATTTGATACATATGCAAATTAACCTGAGATGAGTCCTGTCCCTGACTCATCTCACATACAGGACTCATCTCAGGTTAATTTGCATATGTATCAAATCAGTTTTTTGACACAATAAAAGCACACAGAGCTATGGGGACTGGGTATTGCGGATGTGCTAGCGGCCATCTAGCATCCCATGTCCTCAGCCTTATACACAAAATCCTGGTGACAGGTTCCCTTTAACTTCCACAGCGCACCCCTTTCCAAGATTCGTCTTCTCTTCCTTTCTTGAGCAGGAGACGGATCGTCATGAATGACGTCACTGCCTCCTGCAAAAGAAAGCTCCGGCCTGGCCAGCTTCACTCACCGCGCATGCGCACTAGCATTCAGCTAGTGCGCATGTGCGGGATTGACGGACGCTCTCTGCAGTGTACAGGCTTTTATGTGAAGCTTGTACTGACTCCTGCACTGCACGATGTAAGAGCTGTGCAGGAGCCACAGTGGCTGATTGCTAAGCTGTGGATCTTACTGTGGGCACTGACTGGCACTGTGCATGGCACATTGGGGCAATGAGAATGCCATCCAAAGTACCCCATGTGCCAATGTGAGCACTCTTGATGGCACTGGGGAACTGTGGATGGCACATTGGGGCACACTGGATGGCTCATGGGGGAACTGTGGATGGCACAGGGGTCACTGGATGTCACTCGGAGCATTGTGGATGGCACATGGGGCGCCGTGGAGGTCACCGTTAGTGATGGGGCTCAGGCACACAACTGTATCAGTTTTGCGGTCTGCAGTTGAGGATCCACTAAATAAGGATACCGTCCGTGTGCGATTCACATTTTTTTTGCAGTCCCATTGAGTTATATGGGTTTTCGATCTGCATTTTGAGGACCAGAATAGGACATCTTCTATCAGTCACAGAACTGACATACGGATGTGCAAAGCACAGGGACTTTAGTGTATTTTCCATATCTGTATGTCAGTTCCAGAAATGATAGAATATGTCCTATCCTGGTCCTCAAATCCATAGATCTCAATGGGACTGCAAAAAATGTGGATCGCAAAATGGATACGGGTTTAGATACACAGCTCAGCAGTCAGGATCATAGAAGATGGGATTAGATACACAGCTCAGCAGGCAGGATCATAGAAGATGGGATTAGATACACAGCTCAGCAGGCAGTATCGCACACAACATTCTGTGTATCAGGCACATACCTGATAGGAGACAGAGTGAGAAGTACGGTAGATTCCTGTCTGGGTGTATGCTGCAGGCAGAGCAGTGGGTGGGGTGGGGGCGTGTCCAGCCTGTGACTCATCTCTGTGCACTGCAGCCAGGCTTGTGTATCAATAAAGTTATGTATTCAACAAAACAAGAAGGGGAGAAAGTAAACAGATCTGCCAGGATAAATCTAATGTTTTCCAGGAAGGAAAGAAAGGTCAGACATGAAAAACAGGTATTGGGGCATATGTATGGAAGGTGAGGGGTGTTAGGAGCATAGAAAAAAAAGTTTGATTTTGGGACCGGACAACCTCTTTAAGAGTACTAGGTTTAAGCCCAAGATCCAGCCCTTCCTGAAAGAATTCTAGAATTGGAGGGACACTAAGAAAAGAAAAAGCAATATTATTGCTCCTGCACCAAGAAGAAAATGTTTCCCAAACTTTACCATAACAGTTTTTAGGGGGTAACCTTTCTACTCTGCAGTAATAGGTCTACTACTCTGGATAAAAAATAGAATTTTCAGAATCGCCCCCGCAAAGGTTTCGTCTCACGTCTTTTTCTCCAGGTCTAATTTAAAAAAAAAAAAAAATCTGCAAAAAGGGTAAAAGAACTACGGGAGTTAGGAGCCATCGAGTCAGTTCCATAGATAGACATTACTCTCATCTATTTCTAGTCTAACAACCCAATGGTTCCAACAGAACAATTATAAACCTCTGAACAAATCCATTATATACAGGAAATTCAAGATGGATTCTATAAAAACGTCAATTCCTCATATCTCCAAGAATGCGAGAATGGTCACAATAGACCTAAAGAACGCTTATTTTCATATCCCGATACATACGGGCCATCAGAAATTTCTCAGATTTGCTATCCCAGAAAAAGGAGGTATAAGACACTACCAGTTTACTTGTCTTCTCTTCGGAATATATTCCGCCCCCAGACTATTTACAAAAATCATGGCGGAGGTGGTGGCTTTTCTCAGATTGAAGGGGGTTCTAGTTTCGGCCTATTTGGACAATCAGTTTATCGTAAAATCCCAGAACCACAACTTTCAAAGTCAACTAGATTTCGTTCTAACAACCTTAGAAAATGTAGGTTAGATCATAAATTGGAAAAAAAAAATAATAATAATCAGACCTTTCTATCGCCAAAAAGAAAAAATTCCTCCGAATGATTCTAGATTCAGGGAAACAAAAAACTTTTCTTCCGCAGGAGAAGGTAGAAAATTTAACCCAGATGCTCAAATACTTCAGAAGTTGGAAAATAGTATCTATAAGACAAGCCAAGAAAATATTGGGACATAGGACATCCTGTATCCTGGCGGTCCCATGGGCACATCATTCCAGAATGCTTCAGGATCAGATTTTGAAAGTATGGAACGGAAACCAGTTATATCTGGATTATATGTTCAGTCTGTCTATAAAAGTGAAGAGATCCCTAAATAGGTGGCAGATGAAAAGCAACCTCTTATCAGGCATAGAGTGTATACAGGAACCCTCTCTATTAATAACAACGGATGCAAGCAGCAGAGGTTGGGCAGCACACGTGGGTCAGATATCTTTTCAAGGAGTTTGGAGTAAAAGTATGAAGGAAGCATCATTAAACCAGAGAGAATTGGCAGCTGTATGGGAAGCAATGAAAGTCAGGGAAAATAATATCCGGATCCCTCTTGAAAATCGATTCGGAAAACATGACTACAGTTGCGCTTCTCCGACATCAGGGAAGTACGAGGGGGCAACAACTGAAGAGTTTATCAGGAGTGATTCTTCGGTGGGCAGAAGAAAGTTTATTATGTCTGACAGAGGTGCACCTCAGGGGTCAAGAAAATGTTTAGGCGGACTTTCTAAGCAGAAATCGGATCATTGCAAGGGAACGGACCCTTGCGAATCAGGCATTTGATTAATTGTAAAAACCTGGGGGTACCCATCCATAGATCTCTTCGCAAAGGAGAAACAACTCAAAGCTAAAGAGATTCTGCTTCCTGCATCCAGAAGACATCCCAGCTCATTTGGATGCGTTTTCCATCAAGTGGACTGCGAATCTCTGTTATGCCTATCCTCCGATAAACATACTGTCCAAGGTACTTCAAAAGATAGAGAGAAAATGCCACGGTTATACGGTTTGCTCCATTCTGGCCCAGAAGAGCGTGGTTCTCGCTCATAGCTGAAATTATCTCTCTTCCCCCTCTCCAGCTTTCACATATTCCTAATCTGGTTATGCAGGGTCCAGTTCCACATCCAAGACTAAAACATCTAGATCTAAGAGCCTGGATGTTGAATAAGTCAGTCTAGAAAATAAAGGTTTTTGTATCAGTTTGGTAGAACCTGAATAACCCAACTGTAGTTGGTGACTCGCCGCTATTGATATAAAAAAATATAAAAATAAATTAAAATCAGCTAGCCTTCCTCCCACTCTTCTGGCGTCATTTAGAGGCTAAGGGGAGCTGTTTGGAGTCAAAAAGTAAAGGTCTATTTTTTCCTCCCTTCTTATAACTCCACCTTCCAGTTTTCCCTTTGTCCGACCTGTTTTGGTTCTGAAAATTACTCCTTTTATAGGGTCTATCATTGCGAAATTTATACTCTTCAGGGAAACCTTTTTTATTATCAGACGCTTTTTCTAATATTTTATCCAGATCGGGGCCGAAAAAATAATTTCAATGGAAGGTGCTAAAAACCCTGCAGCCATTTTGAGAATTGGGATAGAAGATAGGATTTGATCTCTGAGTTTTTTCTTTTATGTGAAATTCTAATTGATCTAACCAGATACAGAGCGCTCTAGCGACACAGGTTGCGTACACATTTAGACGGAATAAGGAAGTTCCATTTACCATGTTTTCTTGATCAACCCCTCAGCTTTATCCATAGGCTCTTTAAGAGAACGATGCAGATAATCCAGACATAGCGGATTGTATTTCCTCCTTAACCATAGATCTTATATCATTCATCAAAAGAGATTTATCCTGCACAATCTTTGATGTACAAGAAGGACATACAGGTTTTTTATATGCTAGATCTTGCTTTTTTGTTGCAAATAGCACATTTAGCAGTCATGCATTTTTGTTTTAAACCAGCTTCCTTTTCTCCCTAGGAAACGACAAGATATAAGCTGTGATAAGAACCAGCATATAAGCAATGAAATAAATGGGCTCCAGATCCTGGTTACTCAGTCTGAAGAGATGCTGGACTTGTATTAGCTGAGCTGCGATCCATGCTTACTCCAGAGAGAGGATCTGAAACCTCCGCGGCTACTATCCACAGCAGCCACTGCCATTATATAAGGGCAGGCCACATGGGACGCTGAAAACCGGAAGCGACGCTATCCTCGTCACTTCCAAAGGGAGGCAGGACGAGTAAGGGCAAAGTGAGGGCAATCTTTCTTAATTCTGGCCTCATTACTAGCCCGCTTAATGAAAATCTCCTCCTCCTGCATCCGGAACTTACTCACCTGCGGCCCGCCGGAAGGCGGCATCGCTCGCACCGGAAGTGCCCACATCCAAAATGGTGCCGGACGCCCTTCTTCCAGCGCTACTGGTCACAATTTGTAGAGAGCAAGTGTTGGGTTTTACAGCTCGTGTATCAGCCCCAACAGCAGTCACTCTCCGGCCAGGAAGGTAGGGAGCTACGGGCTTTGCCTTCCTGAACTGCCGCCCCCACAATAGATGAGGGCAGGCGGTAATCGCCTGTGAAACTTTCCACGTCTTCTCCCGAACAGGGACAGGAAAAACACTGAGGAGTTAGGTAGGGAGGGTCAATGTAATCTCTCTACGTGTTTTTCCTGTCCATGATAGGGCGGGGCTAAGCTCATGGGTGCCGTCGTGGAGACGACTAGGAGAAATTACCAATCTAAGTAGCAGTACAGCTTCAACAAATCTCTAACTATTCAGACAGATGATATTATCAGATACTTACATCCTGTCCTTGATGGTGTTTGCGAGCACCAGCTACATAGGCTGATTCCTCCTCTGGAGCTGCCCCAAGTCTGTACCCACCACCTGCAAAAGGCTGAAAAGACAGAGATAAAATCATTTACATCTGGATTTCAAATATCACAAAGGAGTTCTTCCTTAGCTCTTACTACAGTGACCCAATGAAGCACTGAGACAGCTGAGTGCATCGGGTGAGCATGTGCCCATACACACTACAATATCAGCTCTGATAATGCAGCTTGATCAGACGTCTCACCAATGCCCGATTGCTGCTTTCTCCAGGGCTTTTGGTAGCTCTATCCACAGCAACCGCTCCATGTTCTTTGGCTCCTTTGAAAAGATCTTCCACCAGTTCATTAGGACTCTTCTTTCTTGGAGGACCAACGATTTGCTGACCACTTCTCTCTGAGCCACCAGCATAAAACCTACATTAAAATTAGAATATTATTATCAATATCAGAAAACTAGTATAATACTGCTGCCTATGTTCAAGAATTATACTGTAACTAATAAAACACTAACCCATAAGCGTATACCTACTATAATACATCCTCCTGTGTACAAGTACATGAAAATTATATTACTGTATCCTGGGCACTAGAATATAACTACTATAAATTCATCCTATGTACAAGAATATAAGCACAATAACACTGCTCCCTATGTACAAGAATATAACCGCTATAACACTGCTCCCTATGTACAAGAATATAACCGCTATAACACTGCTCCATATGTATAAGAATTTAACCACTATAAAACTACCTCCTATGTAGAAGAATATACAGTGGCATGCAAAAGTTTGGGCACCCCTGGTCAAAATTACTGTTACTGAGAACAGCTAAGCAAGTTGAAAACTAAATGATCTCCAAAAGAAATACAATGAACCACACTTTAACATTTTAAGCAATATCAGTGTATTATTTTGGCTCCGTACAATTTTAGAGTGAAAAAAAAGGAATACCTTGCAAAAGTATGGGAACCCAAGGAGATTTGAGCGCTCAGATAACTTTGACCAAGGTCTCAGACCTTAAATAGCCTGTTGGGGTTAACGCTTGTCCACAATCATCGTTAGGAAAGCTTTAAAAATACCCAGGCTCCTCTAACCTTGTCCCAAAAAACAGCAGCCATGGGTTCTTTTAAGCAGCTGCCTAACAATCTAAAAATGGTTTAGGCCCACAAAGCAGAAGGCGATAAGATGATAGCAAAGTGTTTTCAGGTTACCATTTCCTCAGTTCGACATGTAATTAAATGGGTTCTCCAGGAATTAAGAAAATGAAAATACTTAAATATTACTTTATTAAAATATATATTTCTCCAATTACCTTTCATTAATTATAATGCCTTGTTTTGTCTGGTGAGCAATCATAAGGGGAAATAAAATGGGCGTCATCCTATTCGTACACACAAAACCTGTCCTAATCACACAGGAGGACAAGTTACTTCACAACACTGAGCTAAAGAGCTGCCTCATCCTTCTCTCTGCTCTGCTTGTCAGTGATTATGATTAGTGATGAGCGAAGCAAGCTTTGGATGTTACAAAAGAAGTCGCTTAGTTCAAAAATTCGGATTAATACTGTATTAAGCTGAATGTTTTACCATGGCCCTTACAGTCCCCTGATCTGAACATAATTGAAAATCTGTGGATAGACCTTAAAAGAGCAACGACTGCAAGACAGCCCAAGAATCTCACAGAACTGGATAACTTCTGCAAGGAAGAATGGAAGAAAATCCCTCAAAACAAAAATTGAAAGATTGTTGGATGGCTACAGAAAACGTTTCTAAGCTGTGATACATGCCAAACGGGATGCTACTAGGTACTAACCATGCAGGGTAACCAAAGTTTTGCTTCAGGCCCTTTTCCTTGTTATTTTGAAAATGATAAAAGATAAAAAATAAACAATTATTTTTGCTTAACCACTTAAGGACCACAGGTTTATACCCCCCTAGTGACCAGGCCCTTTTTTACAAATCGGCACTCCACAACTTTAGCGGTTTATTGCTCGGTCATGCAACTTACCACCCAAATTAATTTTACCTCCTTTTCTTCTCACTAATAGAGCTTTCATTTGGTGGTATTTCATTGCTGCTGACATTTTTACTTTTTTTGTTATTAAATCGAAATTTAACGATTTTTTTGCAAAAAAATGAAATTTTTCACTTTCAGTTGTAAAATTTTGCAAAAAAAACGACATCCATATATAAATTTTTCGCTAACTTTATTGTTCTACATGTCTTTGATTAAAAAAAAATGTTTGGGTAAAAAAAAATGGTTTGGGTAAAAGTTATAGCGTTTACAAACTATGGTACAAAAATGTGAATTTCCGCTTTTTGAAGCAGCTCTGACTTTCTGAGCACCTGTCATGATTCCTGAGGTTCTACAATGCCCAGACAGTAGAAAAACCCCACAAATGACCCCATTTCGGAAAGTAGACACCCTAAGGTATTCGCTGATGGGCAAGGTGAGTTCATAGAACTTTTTATTTTTTGTCACAAGTTAGCGGAAAATGATGATTTATTTTTTTTCTTACAAAGTCTCATATTCCACTAACTTGTGACAAAAAATAAAAACTTCCATGAACTCACTATGCCCATCACGAAATACCTTGGGGTGTCTTCTTTCCAAAATGGGGTCACTTGTGGGGAAGTTATACTGCCCTGGCAATTTAGGGGCCCAAATGTGTGAGAAGTACTTTGCAATCAAAATGTGTAAAAAATGGCCTGTGAAATCCGAAAGGTGCTCTTTGGAATGTGTGCCCCTTTGCCCACCTAGGCGGCAAAAAAGTGACACACATCTGGTATCGCCGTACTCAGGAGAAGTTGGGGAATGTGTTTTGGGGTGTCATTTTACATATACCCATGCTGGGTGAGAGAAATATCTTGGCAAAAGACAACTTTTCCCATTTTTTTTATACAAAGTTGGCATTTGACCAAGATATTTATCTCACCCAGCATGGGTATATGTAAAATGACACCCCAAAACACATTGCCCAACTTCTCCTGAGTACGGCGATACCAGATGTGTGACACTGTTTTGCAGCCTAGGTGGGCAAAGGGGCACATATTCCAAAATGCACCTTTAGGATTTCACAGGGCATTTTTTACAGATTTTGATTTCAAACTACTTTGCACACATTAGGGCCCCAAAATTGTCAGGGCAGTATAACTACCCCACAAGTGACCCCATTTTGGAAAGAAGACACCCCAAGGTATTCCGTGAGGGGCATGGCGAGTTCCTGGAATTTTTAAATTTTTGTCACAAGTTAGTGGAATATGAGACTTTGTAAGAAAAAAAAATAAAAAAATAAAAATCATCATTTTTCGCTAACTTGTGACAAAAAATAAAAAATTATAGGAACTCGCCATGCCCCTCACGGAATACCTTGGGATGTCTTCTTTCCAAAATGGGGTCACTTGTGGGGAAGTTATACTGCCCTGGCAATTTAGGGGCCCTAATGTGTGGTAAGTAGTTTGAAATCAAAATGTGTAAAAAATGGCCGGTGAAATCCGAAAGGTGCTCTTTGGAATGTGTGCCCCTTTGCCCACCTAGGCTGCAAAAAAGTGTCACACATGTGGTATCGCCGTACTCAGGAGAAGTTGGGGAATGTGTTTTGGGGTGTCATTTTACATATAACCATGCTGGGTGAGAGAAATATCTCTGCAAAAGACAACTTTTCCCATTTTTTTATACAAAGTTGGCATTTGACCAAGATATTTCTCTCACCCAGCATGGGTATATGTAAAATGACACCCCAAAACACATTCCCCAACTTCTCCTGAGTACGGCGATACCAGATGTGTGACACTTTTTTGCAGCCTAGATGCGCAAAGGGGCCCAAATTCCTTTTAGGGGGGCATTTTTAGACATTTGGATCCCAGACTTCTTCTCACGGTTTCAGGCCCCTAAAATGCCAGGGCAGTATAAATACCCCACATGTGACCCCACTTTGGAAAGAAGACACCCCAAGGTATTCAATGAGGGGCATGGCGAGTTCATCAAAAAATTTTTTTTGGGCACAAGTTAGCGGAAACTTTTTTTAATTTTTTTTTTCTCACAAAGTCTCCCTTTCCGCTAACTTGGGACAAAAATGTCAATCTTTCATGGACTCAATATGCCCCTCACGGAATACCTTGGGGTGTCTTCTTTCCGAAATGGGGTCACATGTGGGGTATTTATACTGCCCTGGCTTTTTAGGGGCCCTAAAGAGTGAGAAGAAGTCTGGAATATAAATGTCTAAAAAATGTTACGCATTTGGATTCCGTGAGGGGTATGGTGAGTTCATGTGAGATTTTATTTTTTGACACAAGTTAGTGGAATATGAGACTTAGTAAGAAAAAACAAACAAAAAAATATATATATTTCCGCTAACTTGGGCCAAAAAAATGTCTGAATGGAGCCTTACAGGGGGGCGATCAATGACAGGGGGGTGATCAATGACAGGGGGGTGATCAGGGAGTGTATATGGGGTGATCACCCCCCTGTCATTGATCACCCCCCTGTAAGGCTCCATTCAGACATCTGCATGTGTTTTACGGATCCACGCATCCATGGATCGGATCCGCAAAACGCATACGGACGTCTGAATGGAGCCTTACAGGGGGGTGATCAATGACAGGGGGGTGATCACCCGATATACACTCCCTGATCACCCCCCTGTCATTGATCACCCCCCTGTAAGGCTCCATTCAGACGTCTGCATGTGTTTTACGGATCCACGGATACATAGATCGGAACCGCAAAACACATACGGACGTCTGAATGGAGCCTTACATGGGGGTGATCAATGACAGGGGGGTGATCAGGGAGTGTATATCGGGTGATCACCCCCCTGTAAGGCTCCATTCAGACGTCCGTATGCGTTTTGCGGATCCGATCCATGGATGCGTGGATCCGTAAAACACATGCAGACGTCTGAATGGAGCCTTACAGGGGGGTGATCAATGACAGGGGGTGATCAGGGAGTGTATATGAGGTGATCACCCCCCTGTCACTGATCACCCCCCTGTAAGGCTCCATTCAGACGTCCGTATGCGTTTTACGGATCCGATCCATGGATGCGTGGATCCGTAAAACACATGCAGACGTCTGAATGGAGCCTTACACGGGGGTGATCATCCCATATAGACTCACTGATCACCCCCCTGTAAGGCTCCATTCAGACGTCCGTATGCGTTTTACGGATCCGATCCATGGATGCGTGGATCCGTAAAACACATGCAGACGTCTGAATGGAGCCTTACAGGGGGGTGATCAATGACAGGGGGGTGATCAGGAAGTCTATATGGGGTGATCACCCCCCTGTCACTGATCACCCCTCTGTAAGGCTCCATTCAGACGTCCGTATGTGTTTTGCGGATCCGATCCATAGATGCGTGGATCCGTAAAACACATACGGACATCTGAATGGAGCCTTACAGTGGGGTGATCAATGACAGGGGGTGATCAGGGAGTGTATATGGGTGATCACCCGCCTGTCATTGATTCCCCCCCTGTAAGGCTCCATTCAGACGTCCGTATGTGTTTTGCGGATCCGATCCATGTATCCGTGGATCCGTAAAAATCATACGGACGTCTGAATGGAGCCTTACAGGGGGGTGATCAATGACAGGGGGGTGATCAATGACAGGGAAGTGATCAGGAAGTCTATATGCGTGATCACCCCCTTGTCATTGATCACCCCCCTGTAAGGCTCCATTCAGACGTCCGTATGCGTTTTGCAGATCCGATCCATGTATCCGTGGATCCGTAAAAATCATACGGACCTCTGAATGGAGCCTTACAGGGAGGTGAGGGTGATCAGGGAGTCTATATGGGCTGATCAGTGGTTTATAAAGGGTTAATAAGTGACAGGGGGGGGTGTAGTGTAGTGTAGTGGTGTTTGGTGCTACTTTAGTGAGCTACCTGTGTCCTCTGGTGGTCGATCCTAACAAAAGGGACCACCAGAGGACCAGGTAGCAGGTATATTAGACGCTGTTATCAAAACAGCGTCTAATATACCTGTTAGGGGTTAAAAAAATCACATCTCCAGCCTGCCAGCGAGCGATCGCCGCTGGCAGGCTGGAGATCCACTCGCTTACCTTCCGTTCCTGTGAGCGCGCGCGTTCACAGGAAATCTCGGCTCACGCGAGATGACGCCTATTGGCGTTAGCGTAGCCTGGGAGAGCCGCCGCAATGACGCCTTTCGGCGTTAGCGCGGCGGCAAGTGGTTAAAATACAAAAGGAATATGTCATCTTTAGCTTTGTGTGTTTTGGAGATCATTTCATCTTCAACTTGCTTAAAGGGGTTGTCTCATCACAGACAGGATAGGATATGCCCCAATTGTCTTATAGGTGCAGGTCCCACCACTGGGACTGCACCTATATCGGTAATGGAACCCCGCAAGATGGTGTCTGAAGGACTCCAGTCCGGCCACCACCAAGCGCGCTCCCCATAGAAGTGAATGGGAGCGCACCTCGCATGACCAGCCACCGCTTCCATTCACTTCTATGGGCCTGATTGAAATAGCCGAGACAGCACTTGGCTATTTTTGGAGGCCCCATAGAGAATGAATGGAGGGCGGTTGCGCATGCGCAGTGCGCCCTCCACCACTTTCAGGGCTCCATTCTCGATATAGGTGTGGGTCGCAGCGGGACAACCCCTTTAATGTTCAAAGTAACAGTATTTTTTTTTTTTACCACGGGTGCCCAAACATTTGCATGCCACTGTAACCACTATAATACTGATCCCTATGTCCAAGAATTTAACGACCCTTTCACACGAGCGAGTTTTCTGCGCGGGTGTAATGCGTGACGTGAATCCTGACCCATTCACTTCAATGTGTCTGTAAAAATCGCAGCATGTTCTATATTCTGCGTTTTCTCACGCAGCCCTGGCACCATAAAAGTGAATGGGGCTGCGTAAAAAACACATTGCATCCGCAAGCAAGTGCAGGTGCGATGCGTTTTTCACTGATGTTTGCTAAGAGATGTTGTTTGTAAACCTTCAGTTTTTTATAACGCACGTGAAAAACGCATCAAAACTCACTGCACCCGCGCGGAAAAAAATTAACTGAACGCAATCGCAGACAAAACTGACAACTTGCAAAATGGTGCGAGTTTCACTGAACACACCCTGAACGCATCTGGACCTAATCCGTCACGCTCGCATTAAAGAGGCCAAACTACTATAATACTGATCCCTATGTCCAAGAATATAACTACTATAATGCTGCCCCTATGTACAAGAATATAACTACTATAATACTGCCCCCCTATGAACAAGAATAACTACTATAATACTGCCCCCCATGTACATGAATAACTACTATAATATTGCTCCCCCATGTACAAGAATATAGCTACTATAATACGGCCCCCCTATGTCCAAGAATATAACTACTATAATACTGCCCCCCTATGAACAAGAATAACTACTATAATACTGCCCCCCCCTCATTTACATGAATAACTATAATACTGTCCCTCTATGTACAAGAATATAACTATTATAATACCACCCCCCCATGTACAAGAATATAACTACTATAATACTGCCCCCCATATGAACAAGAATAACTACTATAATACTGTCCCCACATGTACATGAATAACTATAATACTGTCCCTCTATGTACAAGAATATAGCTACTATAATACGGCCCCCCATATGTACAAGAATATAACTACTATAATATTGCCCCCCTATGTACAAGAATATAACTACTATAATATTGCCCCCTATGTACAAGAATATAACTACTATAATATTGCCCCCTATGTACAAGAATATAAATATTATAATGTAGTAAAACCAAACAGCACTCTGCAAACACTATAGACTGTACATTTTTACTAATGTTATATTCACTATATACACTCATTGACAACAAAAACAACACACTCAGGTAGAAATGTTGGTTTGCTATAAAACTCGGCATGCAGTTATTTATTATGGAGATATGTAAATTATTATAGAATGGTCTGATTAGACACTGGGGCATACCACAAGAGGTCGTAATTAGTACCCCCCCCCCCCCCCCCCACTGCCCTGTAAAAAGATCAGAGGCTACTTTTGGGTAGTGTACCTCTAGGTGAGATATCGTTGACTGCTAGACATGCCTCTACGACACACACAAAGATATTTTGCCGAGAGGAGGCGCATCATTGGACTCAGAGAACCAGGATAGTCCTTTCAAAGAACTGCCCACCATCTAAGCTGTTCTGACCTAGCTGTTAGGTCGTGTTGGGAGCAGTGATCATGTGGGGGCTTGCACACAGTGAACAGGCTCCAAATGGCCCAGACAACCAGTAGAGGATAGTTTGATCCACCAACAATCACAAGGAGCTCCTACAGTTTCATTCTCCACCATCCAGACATAAATGGCACCTTCATTACACACACCCTGTCTCTGCCTAGACCAGGGGTACTCAACTGGCGGACCGCGGTCCGAATCCGGACCGTGGTTGCCAGCTATCCGGACCCCTGCATCCACCTGGGTGCCAGCTCTCAGGGGGTGCCACAGTCCAGAAGCAATGAGCGCTTCCATCAATACAGATGGAAGCGCTCATTGCTGGAACGCTGGGAGCTGCGGTCCTGTCACTTACCACTCTGCTCCCCGCGCTCCTCCCCTCCTTCAGGCCAGCGGCTCTCTGAATGGTGAAGCAGGAAGACTTCTTCCTGCTTCCTCATTCAGCCTGCAAGCACAGATCTGGCGGCCGGCGTGTGTGGGTGGAGCCTGCAGTCCGGAAATCTGCATAAGCCCCGCCCACACCTTGCTGCTGAGTGATCTGTGTCTGCAGGGGAGAGAGGACTGTGAGCTTCAGGAACGGGACAAGGTGAGTAGCTACTGTTTTTTTTTTTTTTAACACAGAGGGGGCAAAATAGGCATTTCTACTGTGAATGTGAAGGGGGCACAATGGGCACTGTGAATGTGAAGGGGGCACAATGGGCACTGTGAATGTGAAGGGGGCACAATGGGCACTGTGAATGTGAAGGGGGCACAATGGGCACTGTGAATGTGAAGGGGGGCACATTGGGCACTGTGAATGTGAAGGGGGGCACATTGGGCACTGTGAATGTGAAGAGGGGCACATTGGGCACTGTGAATGTGAAGAGGGGCACACTGGGCACTGTGAATGTGAAGAGGGGCACACTGGGCACTGTGAATGTGAAGAGGGGCACACTGGGCACTGTGAATGTGAAGAGGGGCACACTGGGCACTGTGAATGTGAAGAGGGGCACACTGGGCACTGTGAATGTGAAGAGGGGCACACTGGGCACTGTGAATGTGAAGAGGGGCACACTGGGCACTGTGAATGTGAAGAGGGGCACACTGGGCACTGTGAATGTGAAGAGGGGCACACTGGGCACTGTGAATGTGAAGAGGGGCACACTGGGCACTGTGAATGTGAAGAGGGGCACACTGGGCATTTCTACTCTGGAGGGGGCACACTGGGCATTTCTACTCTGGAGGGGGCACACTGGGCATTTCTAGTCTGGAGGGGGCACACTGGGCATTTCTACTCTGGAGGGGGCACACTGGGCATTTCTACTCTGGAGGGGGCACACTGGGCATTTCTACTCTGGAGGGGGCACACTGGGCATTTCTACTCTGGAGGGGGCACACTGGGCATTTCTACTCTGGAGGGGGCACACTGGGCATTTCTACTCTGGAGGGGGCACACTGGGCATTTCTACTCTGGAGGGGGCACACTGGGCATTTCTACTCTGGAGGGGGCACACTGGGCATTTCTACTCTGGAGGGGGCACACTGGGCATTTCTACTCTGGAGGGGGCACACTGGGCATTTCTACTCTGGAGGGGGCACACTGGGCATTTCTACTCTGGAGGGGGCACACTGGGCATTTCTACTCTGGAGGGGGCACACTGGGCATTTCTACTCTGGAGGGGGCACACTGGGCATTTCTACTCTGGAGGGGGCACACTGGGCATTTCTACTCTGGAGGGGGCACACTGGGCATTTCTACTCTGGAGGGGGCACACTGGGCATTTCTACTCTGGAGGGGGCACACTGGGCATTTCTACTCTGGAGGGGGCACACTGGGCATTTCTACTCTGGAGGGGGCACACTGGGCATTTCTACTCTGGAGGGGGCACACTGGGCATTTCTACTCTGGAGGGGGCACACTGGGCATTTCTACTCTGGAGGGGGCACACTGGGCATTTCTACTCTGGAGGGGGCACACTGGGCATTTCTACTCTGGAGGGGGCACACTGGGCATTTCTACTCTGGAGGGGGCACAGTGCACAGAGGGCATTACTACTATGAAGGGGGCACAATGGACATTACTAGCACAGAGGGCATTACTACTATTAAGGGGCACAATGGGCATTATTACTTTGAAGGGGGTACAATGGGCATTACTAGCACTGAGGGCATTACTACTATTAAGGGGGCACAATGGGGATTTCTACTATGGAGGGGGCACAGAGGGCATTATTACTGTGAAGGGGGCACAATGGGCTTTATTACTGTGAAGGGGGCACAGTGGGCATTACTACTATTAAGGGGGCACAATGGGCATTATTAATTTGAAGGGGCTACAATGGGCATTACTACTATTAAGGGGCATTATTACTGTGAAGGAGGCACAATCGGAATTATTACTATGAATGGGGCACAAAGAGGGCATTACAACTGTGAAGGGGCACAGATAGGGCATTACTACTGTGAAAGGGGCAAAGAGGGCATTACTACTATGAGGGGGTACTTAGGGTATTCATACTCTGTGGGGAGGAACTAAGGAGGCATCGCAAAGTGTCAGAGGCACTAAGGAGCATCGTAATGTGTGGGGGCACCAAGGGATCACCCTGCTGTGAAGGTGCACTTAGAGGTATCACACTCTGTGGAGCACTAAAGAGATATCATACTGTCTAAGGGGCATAATTATTGTTAGGGGGCACTGAAAGGACATTCTTACTGTTTGGTCGGCAGAAAGAAGATTAGGTGGGCTTGGAGGTGTGGATTATTGTAAAAAAAAAATATATAATAATGCAGCGCTACACGCCAATGGTGTTTTCCCTCCTTGTATTTTTTTGTTTGTTTTGCAGCTCGGACCTTCATCTTACGGCAGACTCGGCTATGTGGACCTTTACAAAAATTACTTGAGTACCCCTGGCCTAGACCATTTCCAGGAGCTTAGCAGAAGGGAATCTGGTGTCATGATGCCCATCACGTGGCCTGCCACTGACACCTTCATTTTCAGTGGTGTCATGAATGAGAAACCTGGACTGCTACAGACTGAAACTGTACAGTCTTTGGTGACAAAACCAGGTTCAGTTTGGGATCCAATTACAGTGGGGTTCCAGCATGGAGTCCTCGTGGTGAGTGCTTCAATCCTGCCTTGTTGCTGTGGAGCGACACACTGCCCGAACTGATGGTATGATGATCTGGGGATCTATCACATACGATAGTCAGACGCCCCTAGTATTGATAGGGGGACACTAACAGCTCAGTGATATGTGCAGGACATCCTTTTTGTCAAGGAGTGTAAATGAATATGAGGCAAAATCATTTGTGCCCATCCACCATGCCAAGGTGACACAGTGATGTGCCCCTGCACATTTACTTCATTTAATAGGAAATGCTGACTGTTTCATAATATTCCTACGTACTGGTATATAACTACAATAATAAACGCCCCCTGTGGTCAAAATCAGGACAAGTAGAGTTTTCTGGTGATTGGTCATATACTGTAGCTGGATTTACGGACCTTCACAAGTTTATATATATATATATATATATATATATATACACACATCCATAAAGAGATTCAGGCAGCACTCCCTTTAGTGCATATAATAATGCAGGTGCACACGGTGGTCCCTCGATATGGGACAAAATTAGTAGAGAAGGAAAATGGTCCTGTGAGAGGACCGAAACGTTGTCTGACATGTGTGAATAAATTTCACTTTTTTACTTAAAGGAGTGCTGCGGACTTTCCTTCTCTCTCTCTCTCTATATATATATATATATATATATATATATATATATATATATATATATATATATATATATATATATATATATATATATATATATATATATATATATATATATATATATATATATAAATCATATCCCATTCAGAAAGGTAATGGCAAACATCACTGATCTCTTCTGCAAACAATATCCAAACGTGCAAAAAACCTTTTCAACAGACATAAGACTCTCATCATCCCTGGCGCGCCCTCTATAGAGTGGTCTCCATTGTCAGGAACTTCTAGTATTCATTACCCCTATTGTGGCTGTGCCTGCCTCTTCCTTCCATGTCCTATTCACAGTGGCGCAGGAAGCTGAGACATGAGCAACGTGGTCAGAGCAAAGTTTCTTGACTTCTTGACCCACACAGACGAAAAGGGAAATCTCAGGTGACTTATACAAACAGCTCGCTATATCTCAGCTTCCTTTACCCTTGTGAACTATTACACTGCCATCGCCCATGAATTTGCAGGTATAACATAGGCGTCAATATCCGAGTCATCCACAAAACATCTAGCACAGCTCAACACATGGAAAATATTAATTAATTCTAACCTCTGCCCTTCCTCTTCTTCTTCTTCCTCTTCCTGTGCGTGCACCAAGTCTCTGAAAGACGTCACCCTGTGATCACTGAGATGAGAGGCAAGGGTAAACAGTTAGTGCTTTGGGTCATACACGGGCTGTCAGGGTTTAGAAGACTTTAGGGAGCCAAACTCATTTCTGTAGTAGTCAGGAGTTGTCAGCTGAGGGTGCAGTGCAGCAGAAGTAGGAGTGTCTCACTTTACAGCTGCTGCACTAACAGTTCAGGCGGTCCAAGCCCCAAACATACGTTTGTATGGGAAGATGAGACAGCAAGAGCATTAGGATGTACTACCGATGCTGGGCGGTGCATCATTTCCAAGTGGCTCAGCCCTGAATTCTCCCGAGAGTCTGCATAAAAAATATTCTCCCTGCCTGGAGCCATTCAGGTCCCAGGAGCATGCTCACAACACTCACAGAAGGGCCAACAGTGACCCTATTGAGCAAATCAACACAAGGCCCACAATCAGATTTATGATTGTTATACAATAAAGGGGTTTTCCTCAGGTTAGGTCATCAATATCTCATTAGTCGGGGTCTAACTCCTGGCCCCCCTGCCAATCAGCTGTTTTAAAAGGCCACGAATGTCATGTTCACCGGTCACATGGCCTAGGTGCAGGTGCAACACCAAGCACAGCCGCTATACAATGAAAAGCACTTTGCTTGACAGACTGTGAGGAGGCGCCAGCGCTCACTGTAACACCACAACCAGCAAATATTGAAGATCTATCCTGAAGATAGGTGATCAATATTTTCCTACCACAAAACCCCATTAAAGGGGATTTCCAGGTTTATTTTTCTTAAATTTGCTCCATTAGCCAGGGTTACATACACACCTGCTTCTCACTACTCCATTCTGGCTCCGTGGCTCCCAGGCTCAGTGCTGCTTAGGGACACATCACCGCTGAGGCCAGTCTTTGGCTGCAGTGGCACACATGACTGTCTGTGCAGAGGTTGACAAATGAGGACCGGAAGTCACGTGACGAGAGCCAGGGAACCAAGGAGCTGGAACTGAACAGGCAGAGAGCAGGCGAGTATGGATTTCAACACAGGTACTGCTGGCTGGGAGGCAAATTTTAAAAAATAAATAAAAATAAAATTATGGAATACCCTATTAAAGTGGTTTTCTGATGACTAATATTAATGGGACACAGAAAATATAATGGCTGGACCTCTGGGGCCCCACTGATATCTAGAATAAAGTGAGCCACAGGCTTTGGCTTTTCCCCTGCACAGATTCGCTCCTGCCTCTTCACTTGAATGGAGATATGCTGTCCTGGGAAAAAGCCATAGAAGCCCCAGAGTTCTACGCTCACTGGGGGTCTCAGCAGTTTGCCCCCCCCCCCCCCCCCCCCGATCTGTCATTGACGGTTCTTCCTATAGACACACCATCAATATTAGTCTTCAAAATTCCCTTTTTCTGAAAGCAAGCATGCTAGTGTTCGGGCACTCACCTAGGTCCAGAACCACGAGAAGTGGAGCCTGGGGGCGGCTGTGGTAGTGTCACTATGTCTTCATCATCTCCTCCGTCCTCATAGAAACTGCCTAGTGCTAACTAGGAGGAGGAAAATGGAAAATTTAAAGGTTTTTCTATCCAAAAAACTGCTGTGATACATAAAGAAGGTTCAGGTATTTTCTGAAATGAATCTCTTGATGACACCCTGCAGTCAGACCACACAAAAAAAGGAAATTTATTTCCAAAAGCAGCCTCTTTGCACATGGACCTTCTGGTATAATCGTGCTTAATACACAGTATCCAGTCAGAGCAAGCAGAGCTGCAGTATAAAGCATAGAGCAGGGAAAAAGCAGCAGCCTCTGATGTGATTGGGGTGGATTTCAGACTCCAATAGATAATGCAGCTAAGAGAGAGCCACCAACAGTAGTATGTTGACCTATATGTACTAAGGTGTCCTGCTGTTTACTGGGGCCTATTCAGGCCATTGCTGAAAGGGGACCTCTGAGTGTTTTATACTGATGACCTATCCTCAGGATAGGATATCAGTATGTGATCTGTGGGGGTCCAACACCGACAGCCCCTCTGATCAGCTGTTTAAGAGGCCTCTGGGCTAAGGTGAGTGCCACAGCCTCCTCGCAGCTTTCCAAGCACAGTGCCGTCCATTGGATAGTGAATGTGCTCGATATCACAGCTCAGCCCCATTCACTTGAGGTGATGAATGATGATGATGTCACTGGCCTAGGAAGCAGCCTCTTCAAACAGCAGATCAGTGGGGTGACAGAAGTTGGATCCCCACCGATCACATACTAGAGACTTATCCTGAGGATAAAAAAAACCTTTAATAAAACAGATGCAGCTAATGGGTGGGGAGTACACTGGGTCTCCTCACCCTACACATGCAGCAGAATGGGCTGCTAAGACTTATTCTGAAAAATGGTGACTTGGGTCCTGAACTAGACTGTAGATTAAGTATCCAATGGGCTTCTGGAGTCCTCCTTTTACCTGTAAAACGTACAGCTTTATACTGACCCAGTGCAGCTCACAACCAGCTGGAGGTGAAAACCCTGCACTGGGGCGATCCAGATCCCTAGAATTTACATAAGATTTGGATGCTCATTCAGTCATGTGGTTTGGGACACCCTGGTGTAGTGAGGATCCGGTCATGGTTTGCATTTCTCACTGTGTCCACAGCCTCTCACCATCTGCAATATGTACCAGTGAGGAGGGAGGGTGCGGTGCCGTGTGACAGCTGGCAGGCAGGAAGGACAACTGACATATGGGGAGCTAGTACAAGATCATTGCATTTCCTAGATGTCCCCCATCCCTCCCCCAAACACACACTGATGCTAAATGCCTTGACTAAATCATCCCTATTGTTTACTACTGAGAAACGCCCCCATCAGTAACACAAAGGATAAGTCACTCCCAGATGTAGCTTCTTGATGGGTAGCATAAGCCCCCTCAGCCTCCATACTCTTCCTTGGCCACTGGACATTACCACTTAGAGGCTACCCAGCCCTCTCGATCCGTCTGCAGCAAAGTACTATCCAGGCAGATCCCGCACCTCTGCTCCGGTTCTCCCCGCTGGGCACTATTTACCTGACTGCAGAGGTGATATCACGTAACCGCTGCAGTCAATGGTTGGATTCAATGGCTGTGCTTCCAATGAGGTCAGGGACTGCATGCAGTGGTCACGTGTTGTCACTGAGATGTCACTGCTGCAGTCATGTAAATAGAGCCCGGCCGGAAGAACCGGAGCAGCAGTGCGGGATCCGTCTGGTAAGTACTTTACTGCAGGTGGTTACAGAGGATTGGCCGGTTTCCTCCCGAGAACAGAGCGCTGTCGAGGCTGTGCAAGATTGATAAAACGGCTAAGGGTATGTTCACATGTAGCTTTTTTAACGCTGTGAAAATGCACATGCCGAATGCATCCATAGGCCACCATTCACTGTACTGTGCGCCTTGGTATGTGGGGGGCATTTATCCAGTTATTTTGAAGGGGTTGTCCGAGTTATAAAAAAAAAATATATAGCACTGTAAATCTGATGGTCAGCAACGTATATAACTAAGCTAAGCAAGATTTAGGCAAAAAAAATATCTATTTCCTCATTTCTCTGGTTCTCTTCTAGCCCTTTGTTTACCTGCAATAACAACAATCTCTGCCCCTCCCCCTGCTCTGCTGAGGGAGTGAATACAAGTGCTGCCCTGAGTGACATGTCTGCCTGCTGGGAGACTGAGCAGCATGTTGTATGTGTAGGACTACAAGTCCCAGCTGTACAACGACACTGCTGAGGGAGTGAATACAAGTGCTGCCCTGAGTGACATGTCTGCCTGCTGGGAGACTGAGCAGCATGTTGTATGTGTAGGACTACAAGTCCCAGCTGTACAACGACACTGCTGAGGGAGTGAATACAAGTGCTGCCCTGAGTCACATGTCTGCCTGCTGGGAGACTGAGCAGCATGTTGTATGTGTAGGACTACAAGTCCCAGCTGTACAACGACACTGCTGAGGGAGTGAATACAAGTGCTGCCCTGAGTGACATATCTGCCTGCTGGGAGACTCAGCAGCATGTTGTATGTGTAGAACTACAAGTCCCAGCTGTATAATGACACTGCAAAGGGAGTGAATAAGTCTGCCCTGAGTGACACGTCTGCCTGCTGGGACGACTCTGCAGCATGTTGTATGTGTAGAACTACAAGTCCCAGCTGTATAATGACACTGCTAAGGGAGTGAATACAAGTGCTGCCCTGAGTGACATGTCTGCCTGCTGGGAGACTCTGCAGCATGTTGTATGTATAGAACTACAAGTCCCAGCTGTATAATGACACTGCTGATACACACAGGATCTCCCCCCTACCTGCAATGCTCTGCAGAACTCCTCCAGTCTGTCAGCTCGTGTGCCTAACATTTGTCTCCTCACTGCCTGCAGCTACTCAGTAAAGCTTTCAGCCCTGAGTCTGTGCAGCTCAAGGGGTTAAATGTTTTTCCTCAAGAATCCAGGGAGAGAGCAATAAGCAGCAGCCAGTGTTCTGTCATTCTGGTGGACCTTATTGAGATGCGAGTCTCTTCTAGCAGATCTCACACCTCAGGAAATCCACCAATCACCGTTATGTTACCCAGCATGCACCGCCGTGGCTTCCCTCTTCCCACAGTGCCTTGCGATAGCCCGTTCAGCCGCTGCGCGGCGATTATCTGCGGAATGACAGAACACCGGCAGTGAAGGGGGGTGTGGCCAGCACAGCGACGTCTCGTCTCATGTAAAGGCACAGATCTGCTCTCTCAGGATTGTGCACGAAACATCATTAGAGCAGGGAGAGAGGCTGACATCACAGGTCATGTGACCCTCAGTGAAATCTGAGAAAGGAGCAACTGGAGATAAAGTAAGTGAATTGTAAAGTCCCTACATTTGCCTAGTTAGAAACATACAAAGAACAAAAAAATAACTCAGACAACCCCTTTAACTATAAAATAAAGTGCAGTAGACTGTACTGTCCGATTCAGCAGGCCATGACAAAGATGTATACCACAGTATGCACACTTACTTTTAAAGTGGGGGCAACACATGCCCATGTATGACTATATACGGTGGCATACGGCATAGCCTTCCGTCAGGGGGTGCACAGCCTTATAGAGGATCAGACGTGATGTGAAAGAGCCCAACACGTCCCAGGCCACATGATCATTCTCCCCTTAACATGATTTAAGGGGGTTCTTCTGGCTACAGATATTAATGATCTATTCTCGGGATAGGTCATCAATTTAAAACTGGTGGGGGTCCGACACCTGCCAGCTGTTTGGAGCTGCCATAGCACCAGAGCCTATAGTGTATGGAACTGGAGGCAGACAGCGCTGTGTAGTGGCCATGTCAGGGTACTGCAGCTCAGCCCCCATCCGGCACCAGAAACTACACTTTGTATGGAGCCTTCTGCTCCCGCTCTGTACATTGAGAGTTTTTGGTCACTGTGGCAGCCTGAAAGAGCTGATCAGCAGGGGTTCTGAGTGTCGGACCCCCACTAGCTTCATACCGATGACCTATCCTGAGGATTGGTCATAAGGAGCCCAAAGAACCCCTTTAATAAAAACACGTTAAAAAACTATACAAACCTAAGACCACTCACACCGGAGGATCTGTTACAATGGCATCCAGTCCAGGCAATACATGTTTACCTGCAATGATACATTGTAACAAAACATCAGGACAGAAGGGGCACTTGTGCTGGGGATGTGTCTGGACCAGATACAACTGTAACAAACAGCCAGCTGTGAAATTACGCCGCGCAGGTTTGTAGCCGATAGATTCTAGGCTTCCGCACCGCACAGACTGACAGGTTCATATGTCCTAGAAAATTATTTGTAATTAAATATTTTGGTGACACAACAGACCGCACCCCAAACTAAAAATGGTAGTTTTTTTCACACCCCATAATACAATGAAAAATATGGCGCTGCCATACAGCACAACACAGGCCATATTTAACTCCCAGTTCATGGCACGCGCCATTTTCTGCCTGTCACATTGTATAAGACAGCGGTGACAGACCTGACCCAACTAAAGAGGAGACAGTGATGGGGAACTGCAAACCCCCCAACAAGAAGGGCTCAAAAGCTTGGAGACCCTTGTAGTCCTGGGGGTGACATTTATAAGGGGATTGTGGGGTCTAGCAAGGCAGGGGGGGAGGGGCCGTGGATCTGTCTCGCGTGGGTCAGGCGAGATGACAGTGCGATCTCCAGCCCCGGCGCTCCCGCTTCTCTCCCCATGTGCCGCGTCTGTCCTCCCGCCTCTGCAACCCCCCTTCCTCCGTTACCTGCAGGTCCCAGCCGGCGGACTCGAGAAAGAACCGCGCTCTCTCCTCCTCTGAGCCGGTCACCGACACAAACTCTCGCACCGCTTCCTCCTGCTGAGCCGCCATCTTACTGTGCAGCAACACCTACTGTCCCCCGGAAACACGGCCCCAGCGCACAACGTTCCCAGGGCGACGGCCTGTGTCACAGCGTAACCTGTCCCCCAGAAACAGAGCGACGTGTGTTGTAGACCTGTTACCGGCTGCTGGAAATATGGTCAGTCCATAATAACCGAGGTCTAGAGCTACCAACTGTAAGTAAGGCTCCCATGCCGAGCAGTACTGAGATACTCGTGGAATAGACTGAAGAAATAGTGACAAAATTCAATCCTGAAAGTGACAGCCACAGTGTCCCCATAACAGTGACATGCACAGTGCTCCCATAACTGTGACAGACAGTGCTCCCATAAAAGTGACATCCACAGTGCTCCCATAAGATGACATCCACAGTGCCCCTGTTCTGGTTCTGACAAAGCTGCCAGTTTGATTTGATGTACTGCTCCAAATTAATTAATTAAGATACGTGCACGGAGAGATCAGACAGACAACTCACTACATGGAGTTAATCAGTATCTCTGGTTTATTTCTGAAAACAACATGGGTTTCACGAGAGGAGGGAGTGAGGGGGGGGAGGGGGGTGAAAGATAAAGTATATATTTTCTATTGGCTATGAACTCTCTACTTTTCTGTAACCTTGACGGCCAGAGGAAATTCCTTCTCCCTCCCCCCTGGGTGAAACCGTTACTTCTTTCTTTGTAGCTGCTTGCTTGAGCTGAACAGAAACCACAAAGAAACACATGATAAAAACACAAAGTAAGATTCTAGTTTATAGGTGTTGGCAGAATGCCTGGCCACCATCTTAGCTCAACAAGCAAGTATCCATTTTGTATCAATAGTCCATAACAGTCCCCCCTTGGAGACTTGATTGTAGACTTTCCCTTCGCCTAGCAAATCCCCTGGGCATACCATTCGTATCCTCTTCACCCGCAGTGGCGACAACCTACCCCTTATAGGTAGGCTCCCGGTTGCTCGGACTTGTGGTAATACCCTGGGATTCATCTCACCCTATCTCAGCCAGGCATCATTGTGAGGAGGGGGAGCTGTGTTGAACGATGTTTCCTTCTGTCCTTCCTCATCGTAGAGGAGCATAATAGGTCGTTCATCAGTTTTCTTCATTCTTTTTGAAAAGCGGGTCACACAAATAAGAACGAGCTTAATCACTACATATATCACCAATATTATTAGGGCTACCTGCAATATTACCTGGACAATTCCCATGAGCCAACCCCCAATACCTTTGAACCAGTTATTGGGGTTAAGGGAAGAGAAGGTATCAGACCACCATGTATCTTTATCAGCTTTATGTGCATCCAGCCATTTATCTCTTAAATCCGCCATTTTCTCTATACCCACCTTAACTTGCAAATTACCCTGCGGGTCTATGTAATGGCAACAAGAGGGTCCCACAACCTGGCACATACCTCCATCTTTAGCTGTAACATAATCTAGAACTAATGTGTGTTGGTTGGTGACAATGATTAACTGGTTTTGCACAATGTTTGAGGTATTCATAAGTCTCATCTCTTCCCATATTTGGTCATCCAGGTCTGTTGCTACTACCAGATGATCCCACATCTGCGCTATCATGGGATATATGAAGATGGAACTAACAATTTGGTTGGTAATGCTCGTCTCTACTACATGTGGCTTGCCATTTGGTCTGGGTGTGTTATCTTTGGCCCTACGATACAAGGTGTGTTTAGGTACTGCATTTATGTCAATTTCAGAGTGTGGTACTATAAAGGTGGCAGGAGTAAGCTTGGCGATGGTGCACAGTCCTGTGACATTCTCAGATAACCATTTGTATGCTTTGTGTCCACAAACTAAGTATATATCTTCTGGAACTGCTACTGCTGTGCCATTGAATAATCGGGTAATTAGTTTGGCTAATTGTGTCCCTTTCACCAACTCATATCCTTTTGACTGACTTTCGGTGTCGTTAGCTAATATACCTGTCCGGAGATCCTGTACAGTACGGTGGTTACAGGGCAGATCCTTTCCGTTCTCAGCATCTACACCAATACACTGCACGTGGCTGTCTGTTTTTGAATCATTGCAACCTGAGTGTATGTGTGGACTAAATGTCATACCTTTGGTTTGTACTTGGAGACAATAACAGTGTGTCCAGCTAGGAAAACATGTGACATTAGCCCAGTGTCCCATTCATTACCCAGTGGCGTGAACACTGCAGATATGCCCACTGTCAAAGTCATGATCAGTATGTGAATCCTCATGGCTTATTGTTCCAGGGTCGTCGGGACAGCCTTTACTCTTTTACAATGTGAGGCGTGGATCCAGGTAAGCCTCCCTTCGAGTTTCACAGAGGTCGGGGTAGTCAGCAACACCTGGTAAGGCCCCTTGTATCGTGGTTCGAGGGTGTTTCTGACGTGTTTCTTGACCACCACCCACTCTCCAGGTTTGAGAGTGTGTATTCCCTCTAGGGAGTCAGGATCTGGAATGGAAGAGAAAACTTGTGCACATATGTTAGACAATTGTTTACTATGGGCAATCACATATTTAGCAACAGATTCATAATGCATTTGCAGTGGGAAGTACTGTCCCATCCTAGGCCGTGTCCTAAACAAAATTTGGTGTGGAGGCCTAGGGGTGTGTCTAACTGAAAATAGTGCTATTGGCAGGCATTGTACCCAACTGAGCCCTGTCTCCCCAGTCATTTTCAGCATCTTGGACTTCAGTACCCCGTTCAGTCGTTTGACTTTGTCGCCGCTTTGGGGTCTGTAGGGTGTGTGATAGGCTAAGTGTGACCCTACCATCTTCCAGACTTCTTGGGTTAATCTAGCAGTGAATGCTGGGCCCTGATCACTCTCAATGACCTCAGGTACTCCGAACCTACAGACAAGCTCCTGCATCAGTTTTTTTGCAGTAGTGGTTGCTGTCTGGTTTCGGACGGGGTAGGCTTCTGGCCACCCAGAGAACAAGTCTATCACTACTAGCACATATTGAAACCCTTGGCACATTGGCATCTGGATGTGGTCAATTTGAATCCGTTGGAACGGGTACTGGGCTTTGGGGAGACATTTGGTTGGTGTAGGCTCAGGTCTTCCCGGGTTGCACTGCGCACAGATGAGGCAAGACTGAGTATGCCTCACCAGGACAGGGGTTATACCTGGGGCCATTGTCTATTAGTTCTTTCATGATGGTCTTAGATTGATGGGTGGGCCCATGAGCTATTGAAGCTATCAGAGGATAGAGAGCTTTGGGCAGAGATGCTCTCCTTCCTTGGGTCCACAGTCCAGATTCTTTCTCTTCTTGGGCTGACTCTTTTAGCCAATCCAATTTTTCTTGTGGCGTGTACCTGTTTCTGTATTTGTTTCAGGAGGTCCCATGTGATTTCTTCTTGTTCCAGGTCTTCCTGTGTTATCATAATCTGGTCTGACTGGACTCTTTCCTCTTTCACTGCTGCTTCCTTGGCCGCTTGATCAGCTAGGGCCTTTCCTCTGGCTTCAGAGGTGTCAGCTCGAGTGTGCCTGTAGATCAATAAAATCTTCAGAATCTCCATTATACTCCCCCCTTGGAAGAGGAAGGAGTGCAGCAGGATGGAGGATGTGGCACCTCTGAATGGTGACATTATCTGGCAGAAGCAAACTACACGGAAGCCGGAGGTGGCGCTGTGCAGTGAGGTGTTTAGGTTGAGTCTGCTGGAGGATGGCAGAAATGTCAAGGGGAGCCAGAATAGTGAGGGGATGACCCAGCACAACGTCAGATGTGACATTTAGAAGAGAGCTGGCAGCATGGATAGCTCTGACACAGGAAGGGGCTTCTCTGGCTACTGGGTCCAGTCTCTTGGTATGGTAGGACTCTGGGGTCCTTCAGGGTCACAGTGACTGGTGGGACATTGAGGTATCCAATATCCTGGGGTCCTCTGGCCCAGAGAGTATTGGGGATGAGGTGCAAAATGGTTTGCAGCGAATCCCCTTGCTCATATAAATCAGTGCAGAATTTTATTGTCAGACATCCGGCAGCCGTGGGTGTCACATAATTTGAGTAAAAACCACAAAGACCAAGAAGCAAGACAGTTTCTTATCAGAAAGAGGAGCTTAAACTAACACAGCAGAAACCAACATTTCTGTGAAAAGAAAAAAGGTGGGGGTCAACTGATCCCCCGCAGCTGTCCTGCAGTGTGGTGAAATGATCTGCTTGGAATGATCTGCAAATTTAGCTTTTGTCCATTTCTGTAGTTGTTCTATAAAGAATTCTCCAGACTCATGATCTTGGGGGTCAAAGTTAGCACCTTTTAAGTTCAGGGATGTGGATTTGATCCATTATCAGTGAGGAGTATTCACCTGTCTTGTTTTCCACTATACTTTGCAGGTCCGACCATGTGCACCCATAGGTTTGATGCACTTGGGACAGTTTCCTGAAAAAGGGCATGGGATAGGTCTCAGGGTCAGGCAGTAAATTCACTATGGTGAATAACTGTTGTGGGGTGAAAGACACATATTTTGGTGGTCCCTGTGGCCGGTTAAGTGCTAGGGCTTCTTTCAGTGTCTCAAGGTTTCCCTGCTCAATTTTCTGTAAGTTCTTTTGTAACTCTGTAATCTGACCCTGCAGTATTTGATCTTGTGAACGTCGTGATGGGCGCACGGTCATGGGTACAGTCCACTGTGGTGCCAGGGGTAAAGTTGGCGGATCCCCATAGTCTGTCGGGGTACCCCGCGAAGGAGTCTGCATATTACCCGGTGCATTTTGTATGCCCATTGTGGATTCTGCAGCACCGTCTGCATCCCCCTGTTCTGCTTCATCAGGTTGCCCCCCTACCATTATAGGAGTAAGGGTGGCAGGTGAGTGGGGTAGCATGAATGTACCGTCCGGGTTTATCATCGGGTACAAGGTAGTAGGAAGGGGCAAGGGTGACATAGGAGTGACGGGGGGGGTCCGGACCGAATGATATTAAAGGTCCGTTCATGGGCGTTGCCTGGGGACAAGATGGCGCTGTAGCTAACACGGGAAGTGATGGGACGTGCCGGGGAGTAGTTACCAAGGTGTGGTTTTGTGGGTGGGGAACCCCACAGGGAAGGCACGTATCACGGGAGGAGGGATTCTGTTGACCACATGTTTTGCAGGTCCACCCACCTGCTTTCTTCCCGGCGCCATTATAGGGTGGTGGCTAGTCATGTATCAATGCAACACCAGGCTTACAGAAATATCTCTCTTTTCTCATCAAAATTTAGTTCCCCCCGGTCTGTTCAAATTCTTTACTACAGTCCAACCACACACGGACCATGTCTGTCAATTAATCATCTTCTAACTTCCCTCTCTTCTCGTTTAACAACACTTGCCAGGTAGCACTACATAGGATGCCTCCTTTACAGACACCTTTAACTCTTCTCCAACTTACTTAATCCTTTTATGAAACGTTTGCCTCTCCTGTCCGCCACGTACTGTTCAGGTGAACAGTAACCCTTCGGGACACTTTCCTCATTTCCCATTATCTCTCGTACCTACTGAAGCCGCCTAAAGACCTCTGCATAGAGTAATCACTGGACGTGAAGACCTTTGAGTTCCGGTCAGCACACTCTGGGCTACCGCGAACCGCTCTCCACCCATCTGTGATCGTCCCCTTTATGGAGATTTGAGTCAGACACCGGGCTGAACTCCGATACAGGAACACAGGAGAACTCCGTGTCTCAGTCAATGATACTTGTCAACAGGGTCTTCACAACTTATAGGCACAACACAGTACATCAAGACTTTAAGAAAACATATGGGGTTCTTACTTTCATGCCCTCGAGGACGTCCCAGACTGCTTCCGCACCCCTCCCTCAGACGAACACCAAGAGGCTACACCAGGGGACACTTTATAGGCAAGATGACTAAATTTTCCTACCTCATATCACGGGTTGCGACCCCGGTGTCCGTTAGTGCGCCTCTCCTCGTCTGGTCTCTGGGGGTACGGGAACAGAGGGTCCAATCCTCGAGCCCCACGTTGGGTGCCAAAATTGTTCTGGTTCTGACAAAGCTGCCAGTTTGATTTGATGTACTGCTCCAAATTAATTAATTAAGATACGTGCACGGAGAGATCAGACAGACAACTCACTACATGGAGTTAATCAGTATCTCTGGTTTATTTCTGAAAACAACATGGGTTTCACGAGAGGAGGGAGTGAGGGGGGGGAGGGGGGTGAAAGATAAAGTATATATTTTCTATTGGCTATGAACTCTCTACTTTTCTGTAACCTTGACGGCCAGAGGAAATTCCTTCTCCCTCCCCCCTGGGTGAAACCGTTACTTCTTTCTTTGTAGCTGCTTGCTTGAGCTGAACAGAAACCACAAAGAAACACATGATAAAAACACAAAGTAAGATTCTAGTTTATAGGTGTTGGCAGAATGCCTGGCCACCATCTTAGCTCAACAAGCAAGTATCCATTTTGTATCAATAGTCCATAACACCCCCATAAGATGACATCCACAGTGCCTCCATAAGATGACATCCACAGTGCCCCCATAAGATGACATCCACAGTGCCCCCATAAGATGACATGCGCAGTGCCCCCATAAGATGACATCCGCAGTGCCCCCATAAGATGACATCCTCAGTGCCCCCATAAGATGACATGCGCAGTGCCCCCATAAGATGACATGCGCAGTGCCCCCATAAGATGACATCCGCAGTGCCCCCATAAGATGACATCCGCAGTGCCCCCATAAGATGACATCCGCAGTGCCCCCATAAGATGACATCCACAGTGCCCCCATAAGATGACATTCACAGTGCCCCCATAAGATGACATCCACAGTGCCCCCGTAAGATGACATCCACAGTGCTCCCATAAGATGACATCCACAGTGCCCCCATAAGATGACATCCACAGTGCCCCCATAAGATGACATCAACAGTGATCCCATAAGATGACATCCACAGTGCTCCCATAAGATGACATCCACAGTGCCCCCATAAGATGACATCCACAGTGCTCCCATAAGATGACATCAACAGTGCTCCCATAAGATGACATCCACAGTGCTCCTGTAAGATGACATCCACAGTGCTCCCATAAGATTACATCAACAGTGCTCCCATAAGATGACATCCACAGTGCTCCCATAAGATGACATCCACAGTGCCCCCATAAGATGACATCAACAGTGCTCCCATAAGATGACATCAACAGTGCCCCCATAAGATGACATCCACAGTGCTCCCATAAGATGACATCCACAGTGCCCCCATAAGATGACATCAACAGTGCTCCCATAAAAGTGGCAGCTTCAGTGCCCCCATAAGATGACATCCACAGTGCCCCATAAGATGACATCCACAGTGCCTCCATAAGATGACATCCACAGTGCCCCCATAAGATGACATCCGCAGTGCCCCCATAAGATGACATCCGCAGTGCCCCCATAAGATGACATCCGCAGTGCCCCCATAAGATGACATCCACAGTGCCCCATAAGATGACATCCACAGTGCTCCCATAAGATGACATCAACAGTGCCCCATAAGATGACATCCACAGTGCTAAAAAACCTAGCAGGAAAAGAAAAAGGGAAGAGGAAAAGGAAAGAAAGGGGGGAAGGAAGGGGAAAGAAAAAAAAGAAAAGGATCAGAAAAAGAAAAAGGGGGAAATTTGGGGAGAATGGCCCCAAAACGACGCTCAGTTGATTCCTCTGCAATTAAGCCTGGGGCTAAGACCCCAGAGAACAAAATCGATAAGTTTTTGAAATCGCCCTTTTTAAATGATAAAAACCCTGCCAAAACGAAAAAATTCGCTAAAACTTCCCAAAATGACGAACTTTCCCAGGATGGACTAGAGGACGCGGATCAGGAGGTAGGCGAGGAAAGCCTCTCTGCACAAATGCGAACTGAATACGACCCAGCCGTCTTGGACAGAATTCTAAGCGCTGTGGAAAATAATGGCACTTTAGTGCAAGGAATGTCCACTCAATTGGGGTCAGTGCAGAGCGATATTTCTCTAATAAGAGAAGATCTAGTAAAGATTCGGGATCGGGTCCATAGCATGGAAAAATCTGTTGACTGCAAACTGACATGGGCATATTAAAATCTAAAACTTTGCTTCTTGCTTCAGAAAATCAAGCACTTCAAAACAAGGTAGAGGACTTAGAAAATAGATCAAGGCGCAACAACGTTCATATAATCGGTTTCCCAGAAGGAGTTGAAGGCCGACATCTAGAGGAACAACTTAAAGATGTGCTTATGAACAGCTTTGGCAGCGATAACTTTTCCTCTATGTTTCAAATAGAAAGAGCCCACCGAATTCCGGGAGGGAAACCTATCCCAGGGAGACCGCTGCGTGCAGTCTTAATTAAATTATTACTGTCCGTGGATAGAGATAGTATCTTGAGGAGAGCAAGAGAATGCACCTATTGAATATCAGGGCACAAAACTGCTATTCTATCCTGATTTTGCGCGGCAGACTCAGGAAAGAAGAAGAAATTTTATAGAGATAAAGAAACGCTTGGCGGCTAAGGAGATTAAATACTCTCTACAATACCCAGCGAAATTAAGAGTAATTCATAACGGGTCTTCCCTTTTCTTTGAGACACCACAACAGGCATCAGACTGGATGGATCAAACGGGCATCTGAAATTGTGCTTCATTATGATTGGAGGGATAGGAGGGGGGGGGGCCAGGCTGGGGGAGAACGGCCGGAGGTTAGAGGTTCGCTGACTAGTTCGGGCGGATCAAGAGAAGGGGGGGAACCCACCTTGCAGGAATGGTCTTTTTTTTTTCTCTCTTTTTTTTTTTCTTCTTCTTTTTTCTTTTGTGAGGGATGTCCACTAGAATTGTAGCTTGGAACGTCAGAGGACTTGGGGAAAGAGTTAAAAGGCAAGCGATTATGGATGCATTAAAAAGATACCTTCCAGCAATTATCTGTTTAGTAGAAACTCACCTAACTAAGGAAACCTTGTCCCGCCTGACAACGGGATGGCAGTCCCAATCGTATCATTCTACCTTTAATGGCTCTTCCGGGGGTATTTTGGTTCTTATTCATAACTCCATAGATTTCACCCTTATAAAATCTTATATAGATGCCCAGGGCAGATTTATTTTTTTGCATGGCAAGCTCAATGGTGACAGTTATATCCTAGCCTTTTTCTATATACCTCCGCCATTTTCAATGTACCCACTGCTTCAGTTAATGCTTTTTTTTGAAAAGAGACCAGAATGCCGCTTAATCCTGATAGGGGATTTTAATGCGGTCATTGATCCTAACAAAGACAGATTTTCACTTGATGTGGAAAAGGGGAGGTATCCTGTAACTCCCCACTGCCTCAATTCTGCTCTGAGGTGGGAGTGGTGGATATATGGGAACATCTTGGTGGAGGAAAGAGAGTATACTCCTGTGTCAGTAGGGGGGGCAGAGCAATGTCTAGGATCGATCTAGCATTTACTAATGAGAGCAATCTGAGTAATATCTGTAAGATGCGATACGGAGTAAGAACAGTTTCGGACCATTCACCCGTACTGGTTGAGGTTCGCAGCGGGAAGAATAAGGATACTAGGGGGCTAGGATTTAAGCTAAATCCATATTGGCTCACTATTCTGGACAATCTGCAGTCGATTAAACTACTGATATCCTCCTTTTGGGAGGTGAATCTTCCCTCTGCTAATATCAATACAGTATGGGATGCCTTGAAAGCATATTTGAGGGGGGTCTTTATAAGTGAGATTGCTGCAGTAAAGAGAACATTTAGGAAGAAAGAGGAGGAACTGGGTAAGATCGCTGCACTCACAGCTGAGCGATACGCTAGCCATCCCACTGAGCACAATAGGCAAGAGATGCAGAAGGCTAGTTGCTCCTTGGAGAAATATGTAACAGAGAAAGCAAATCATAGGGTATTCTTCAAGGGGCTCAATTATTTTATCGAGTCTGGACGTCCGGGCAAGCTTCTAGCTAGAATAATTTCGCAACAAGATAAGAAAAAACAATCTATCATCTCAATTCGTAATGTAGAGGGTGAAACCATAACAGATCCAGAGGGAATTGGGAATATTTTTCTACAATATTTTGCTCAGATATATAGATCCTCCCCTGGACTGTCGTCTGAACTGGTGATGCGGTTCCTGGAGAAAATTCCACTTTCTATGTTAAATGAAGCTCAAAAAGAATATCTGGAGGAGGAGCTCTCTCTTGCTGAGTTGCAGGAGGCCCTTGGGTCCGTCTCGGGGAACTCATCGCCAGGAACAGACGGCCTTCCATATGAGGTCTATCGCAAGTACAGTGAGGTGATCCTCCCCCAGCTGCTGGAGGTTTTCTCCCAAGCAGCACAGGGAGGGAGATTACCACACTCTATGATGGAGGCCCTTATTGTTCTAATTCTAAAAAAGGATAAAGACCCGGCAGAATTGAGCTCCTATAGACCAATCTCCTTATTAAATACAGACGCTAAGTTACTATCAAAAGTCCTTGCTAGGAGGCTCTCGCGGGTTATCCCTACGATTATTCATCCGGATCAAAACGGCTTTATGCCAAACAGGGGCACCCATCACAATTTGCACAGGCTATTTATGAATATTCAATCCCCGGGGCGTGGTGCCCGCTCCATCCTGTCGTTGGATGCTACTAAAGCCTTCGACAGGGTGGAGTGGATCTTTCTTTGGGAGGTAATGAAAAAAATGGGTTTTGGCCCAAGATTTATGGCAATGGTCCGGCTACTCTATAACTCCCCAGTTGCCAGGATTAGGATCAATGACTTGATGACAGAGAGCTTTATTCTGGGAAGGGGCACCCGTCAAGGCTGTCCCCTTTCCCCCCTTTTATTCAGTATTTATATCGAACCCTTAGCGGCCATGATACGACATGATCCGGAGGTGGCTGGCTTTGGCATAATGGGGAAGCATGACCGCGTGTCCCTCTACGCAGATGATATTCTGGTTTTTATTCATCAAACAAATACCACCCTCCCTCGCATAATGGATCTGGTCGGTCACTTTTCCGACATATCTGGACTTGAGATCAATTGGGAGAAGACCGTACTTCTCCCGATAGACGAGCTGCGAGGCGAATTTAATAATCAGTTAATGATCTCTGATTCAATAAAGTACCTGGGGATAATAGTTTCCGCCAAACCTCAGGAATATTTACAACTTAACCTGATCCCCTTGTTGATGAAGTTAAGAGCAAAAATTAAGATATGGCAAAAAATTCTGCTAGCAAGAGCGGACAGAATTTCATTAATAAAAATGGTAGTGCTGCCCCAGGTTCTTTATGTCCTGCGCAACTCGCCTATATGGATTACAGACAAGCATTTTAGATTGATAGAGCGGATGCTCAATGACTTACTATGGGGGAGGAAGCGTGTGAGACTGAAGGCACTTTATTTCTCCATGCCTTATAGTCGGGGAGGTCTTAATCTTCCATACTTTAGGGGTTATTTTGTGGCCTCCCAACTCTGCCTTTTTGGTGATTGGGAAAATAGTCCTTTCTGCAGTAAAGTGGTGAAGGAGGCAGGTTTTTCTGATTTCTTCACCGTACTGGAATCCGATTACTTATTAAATATACTGAGCGGGTATACACTTTTCTGCAGAATGGCTACAAAGACCTGGTCGGTCATAAGGGGTTGGTGCGCAGTTAAGGCATCGCTTATCTGCACCCCATTATGGCACAATCCGAAACTTCTTAATCTAAACGACTCAAGTTGCCGTCAGTACTGGAGGACTAAAAATGTGCAGTACTTACATCAAGTAGTCAGCGGTGGACAAATTTTGCCCCTCATGGAACTAAGGGCAAATTTAGGTGAGGTGGCCTGGTTTGCATATTTTCAATTGAGGTCAGCACTCTTTAGCACTTTGAACAGCCACCTCTTTATTATAGACACTCCTTTATTTTTACAGGATTTAATCTGTAAGAAAACTGTCACGAGAATTAAACTATCTCACTGTTATAGACACTTAATGGACAATTTTTTTTCTGGATGTTCTTTCTCCAGGACAGAGAGCCTGGTCTTCTCTTCTTTCAGAGGTGGGTCCCCCAAACTGGGAGAATATAGGGGAAAGCTTAAAATTGGTCTCACACAATTCTAACCACATTGTTGTACAATTTAATATTCTGCACAAAATTTATGCGACACCTATATGGCTATACAGAAGAGGACTCAGGGCCTCCTCTGACTGCCCCCGCTGTGGCGATCCCAGGGCAGATCATCTACATCTGTTCTGGGACTGCCCAATGGTGAGTAGGTACTGGAGCCTGGTCCAAAAGAATCTGGCGCGTAAACTTAAAATTGTTGTTCCTCTGTCTCCTAGGATATGGGTCCTGGGAGATTTATCTGAGGTTAATCATCAACCCATAAAAAGTCATTTGTTGATTAAGGTGATGTTCTTGGCGAGGCTCCTGATTTCTAGATCCTGGTTTTGCTCTTCTGCCCCAGATTATAAGAACTGGCTGGGCCTGGTGGAGAAAGTGAAAAGCTATGAGAAGATCCTGTACAAACAAAGAGGATCCTACTTAAAGTGGAATAGTCTATGGAAAGATTGGGATACGGCTAATTAATTAGGATCCCCCTTTTTTTTTTTTTTCCCTGCAATGTGGGGGGGGGGGGGGGGGGCGGGTTGGTGGGGAGAGATGGGGAAAATGCTATCTGTCCGGCTTTTCTGCATGTATGTATTCTATAGATGTAGAATGTGAAGGTTCAAATGTCGACACTATTATGTATACTCGCATGAAATTATTGTCAATCACGTTCACAGATTAGAATTGGCGGACTTATGGACTTTATAATATTAATTATGCAATATGTATTTAAGTTTTTGTATCACAATAAATAAAATTTAATCAAAAAAAAAAAAAAAAACAGCTCCCCCATAAGATGACATCAACAGTGCTCCCATAAGATGACACCCACAGTGCTCCCATAAGATGACACCCACAGTGCTCCCCATAACAGTGACATCCACAGTGCCGCCATAAGGTGACATCCACAGTGCTCCCATAAAAGTGACAGCTTCAGTGCTCCCATGAAAGTGACAACCACAATTGTCCATAATTAGAGTCCTATAGGCCCCAGGGAAAATTTTTACCACCCTCCTCTCATTCATAGTGCTCTCCAAACAGTAGTAGTGCCCAGTCTGCCCACACAGTAATGGTGTCGTCTGAGTGCCCTCTTGTGCTCCCTACACTGCAGTATTTCTCTTTGTCCCCCCCCCCCCAGGGCCGTCTTTAATATTGATTGGACCCTGGGCAAAAATTTACTTGGGCCCCCTGGATTCTTGTGACAAAAAATAAAAAATTATAGGAACTCGCCATGCCCCTCACGGAATACCTTGGGGTGTCTTCTTTCCAAAATGGGGTCACTTGTGGGGTAGTTATACTGCCCTGGCATTCTAGGGGCCCTAATGTGTGGTAAGTAGTTTGAAATCAAAATGTGTAAAAAATGACCTGTGAAATCCGAAAGGTGCTCTTTGGAATGTGTGCCCCTTTGCCCACCTAGGCGGCAAAAAAGTGTCACACATCTGGTATCGCCGTACTCAGGAGAAGTTGGGGAATGTGTTTTGGGGTGTCATTTTACATATACCCATGCTGGGTGAGAGAAATATCTCTGCAAAAGACAACTTTTCCCATTTTTTTATACAAAGTTGGCATTTGACCAAGATATTTCTCTCACCCAGCATGGGTATATGTAAAATGACACCCCAAAACACATTCCCCAACTTCTCCTGAGTACGGCGATACCAGATGTGTGACACTTTTTTGCAGCCTAGATGCGCAAAGGGGCCCAAATTCCTTTTAGGGGGGCATTTTTAGACATTTGGATCCCAGACTTCTTCTCACGGTTTCAGGCCCCTAAAAAGCCAGGGCAGTATAAATACCCCACATGTGACCCCATTTTGGAAAGAAGACACCCCAAGGTATTCAATGAGGGGCATGGCGAGTTCATAGAAATTTTTTTTTTGGGCACAAGTTAGCGGATTATTTTTTTTTTTTCTCACAAAGTCTCCCTTTCCGCTAACTTGAGACAAAAATGTCAATCTTTCATGGACTCAATATGCCCCTCACGGAATACCTTGGGGTGTCTTCTTTCCGAAATGGGGTCACATGTGGGGTATTTATACTGCCCTGGCTTTTTAGGGGCCCTAAAGAGTGAGAAGAAGTCTGGAATATAAATGTCTAAAAAATGTTACGCATTTGGATTCCGTGAGGGGTATGGTGAGTTCATGTGAGATTTTATTTTTTGACACAAGTTAGTGGAATATGAGACTTTGTAAGAAAAAACAAACAAAAAAATATATATATTTCCGCTAACTTGGGCCAAAAAAATGTCTGAATGGAGCCTTACAGGGGGGCGATCAATGACAGGGGGGTGATCAGGGAGTGTATATGGGGTGATCACCCCCCTGTCACTGATCACCCCTCTGTCATTGATCACCCCCCTGTAAGGCTCCATTCAGACGTCCATATGTTTTTTACGGATCCACGGATACATAGATCGGGACCGCAAAACACATACGGACGTCTGAATGGAGCCTTACATGGGGGTGATCAATGACAGGGGGGTGATCAGGGAGTGTATATCGGGTGATCACCCCCCTGTCATTGATCACCCCCCTGTAAGGCTCCATTCAGACGTCCGTATGCGTTTTGCGGATCCGATCCATGGATGAGTGGATCCGTAAAACACATGCAGACGTCTGAATGGAGCCTTACAGGGGGGTGATCAATGACAGGGGGGTGATCAATGACAGGGGGGTGATCAATGACAGGGGGTGATCAGGGAGTGTATATGAGGTGATCACCCCCCTGTCACTGATCACCCCCCTGTAAGGCTCCATTCAGACGTCCGTATGCGTTTTGCGGATCCGATCCATGGATGCGTGAATCCGTAAAACACATTCAGACGTCCGTATGCGTTTTGCGGATCCGATCCATGGATGCGTGAATCCGTAAAACACATTCAGACGTCCGTATGCGTTTTGCGGATCCGATCCATGGATGCGTGGATCCGTAAAACACATGCAGACGTCTGAATGGAGCCTTACAGGGGGGTGATCAATGACAGGGGGGTGATCAATGACAGGGGGGTGATCAGGGAGTGTATATGAGGTGATCACCCCCCTGTCACTGATCACCCCCCTGTAAGGCTCCATTCAGACGTCCGTATGCGTTTTGCGGATCCGATCCATGGATGCGTGAATCCGTAAAACACATTCAGACATCCGTATGCGTTTTGCGGATCCGATCCATGGATGCGTGGATCCGTAAAACACATGCAGACGTCTGAATGGAGCCTTACAGGGGGGTGATCAATGACAGGGGGGTGATCAATGACAGGGGGGTGATCAGGGAGTGTATATGAGGTGATCACCCCCCTGTCACTGATCACCCCCCTGTAAGGCTCCATTCAGACGTCCGTATGCGTTTTGCGGATCCGATCCATGGATGCGTGAATCCGTAAAACACATTCAGACGTCCGTATGCGTTTTGCGGATCCGATCCATGGATGCGTGGATCCGTAAAACACATGCAGACGTCTGAATGGAGCCTTACAGGGGGGTGATCAATGACAGGGGGGTGATCAATGACAGGGGGGTGATCAGGGAGTGTATATGAGGTGATCACCCCCCTGTCACTGATCACCCCCCTGTAAGGCTCCATTCAGACGTCCGTATGCGTTTTGCGAATCCGATCCATGGATGCGTGAATCCGTAAAACACATTCAGACGTCCGTATGCGTTTTGCGGATCCGATCCATGGATGCGTGGATCCGTAAAACACATGCAGACGTCTGAATGGAGCCTTACAGGGGGGTGATCAATGACAGGGGGGTGATCAGGGAGTGTATATGAGGTGATCACCCCCCTGTCACTGATCACCCCCCTGTAAGGCTCCATTCAGACGTCCGTATGCGTTTTGCGGATCCGATCCATGAATGCGTGAATCCGTAAAACACATTCAGACGTCCGTATGCGTTTTGCGGATCCGATCCATGGATGCGTGGATCCGTAAAACACATGCAGACGTCTGAATGGAGCCTTACAGGGGGGTGATCAATGACAGGGGGGTGATCAATGACAGGGGGGTGATCAGGGAGTGTATATGAGGTGATCACCCCCCTGTCACTGATCACCCCCCTGTAAGGCTCCATTCAGACGTCCGTATGCGTTTTGCGGATCCGATCCATGGATGCGTGAATCCGTAAAACACATTCAGACGTCCGTATGCGTTTTGCGGATCCGATCCATGGATGCGTGGATCCGTAAAACACATGCAGACGTCTGAATGGAGCCTTACAGGGGGGTGATCAATGACAGGGGGGTGATCAATGACAGGGGGGTGATCAGGGAGTGTATATGAGGTGATCACCCCCCTGTCACTGATCACCCCCCTGTAAGGCTCCATTCAGACGTCCGTATGCGTTTTGCGAATCCGATCCATGGATGCGTGAATCCGTAAAACACATTCAGACGTCCGTATGCGTTTTGCGGATCCGATCCATGGATGCGTGGATCCGTAAAACACATGCAGACGTCTGAATGGAGCCTTACAGGGGGGTGATCAATGACAGGGGGGTGATCAGGGAGTGTATATGAGGTGATCACCCCCCTGTCACTGATCACCCCCCTGTAAGGCTCCATTCAGACGTCCGTATGCGTTTTGCGGATCCGATCCATGAATGCGTGAATCCGTAAAACACATTCAGACGTCCGTATGCGTTTTGCGGATCCGATCCATGGATGCGTGGATCCGTAAAACACATGCAGACGTCTGAATGGAGCCTTACAGGGGGGTGATCAATGACAGGGGGGTGATCAATGACAGGGGGGTGATCAGGGAGTGTATATGAGGTGATCACCCCCCTGTCATTGATCACCCCCCTGTAAGGCTCCATTCAGACGTCCGTATGCGTTTTGCGGATCCGATCCATGGATGCGTGAATCCGTAAAACATATGCAGACGTCTGAATGGAGCCTTACACGGGGGTGATCATCCCATATAGACTCCCTGATCACCCCCCTGTAAGGCTCCATTCAGACGTCCGTATGCGTTTTACGGATCCGATCCATGGATGCGTGGATCCGTAAAACACATGCAGACGTCTGAATGGAGCCTTACAGGGGGGTGATCAATGACATGGGGGTGATCAATGACAGGGGGGTGATCAGGAAGTCTATATGGGGTGATCACCCCCCTGTCACTGATCACCCCTCTGTAAGGCTCCATTCAGACGTCCGTATGTGTTTTGCGGATCCGATTCATAGATGCGTGGATCCGTAAAACACATACGGACATCTGAATGGAGCCTTACAGTGGGGTGATCAATGACAGGGGGTGATCAGGGAGTGTATATGGGTGATCACCCGCCTGTCATTGATTCCCCCCCTGTAAGGCTCCATTCAGACGTCCGTATGTGTTTTGCGGATCCGATCCATGTATCCGTGGATCCGTAAAAATCATACGGACGTCTGAATGGAGCCTTACAGGGGGGTGATCAATGACGGAGGTGATCAGGGAGTCTATATTGGTGATCACTCCTCTGTCATTGATCACCCCCCTGTAAGGCTCCATTCAGACGTCCGCATGTGTTTTGCGGATCCGGTCCATGTATCAGTGGATCCGTAAAAATCATAAGGACGTCTGAATGGAGCCTTACAGGGGGTGATCAATGACAGGGGGGTGATCAATGACAGGGAAGTGATCAGGAAATCTATATGCGTGATCACCCCCTTGTCATTGATCACCCCCCTGTAAGGCTCCATTCAGACGTCCGTATGCGTTTTGCGGATCCGATCCATGTATCCGTGGATCCGTAAAAATCATACGGACCTCTGAATGGAGCCTTACAGGGGGGTGATCAATGACAGGGGGGTGATCAGGGAGTCTATATGGGCTGATCAGTGGTTTATAAAGGGTTAATAAGTGACAGGGGGGGGTGTAGTGTAGTGTAGTGGTGTTTGGTGCTACTTTACTGACCTACCTGAGTCCTCTGGTGGTCGATCCTAACAAAAGGGACCACCAGAGGACCAGGTAGCAGGTATATTAGACGCTGTTATCAAAACAGCGTCTAATATACCTGTTAGGGGTTAAAAAAATCACATCTCCAGCCTGCCAGCGAGCGATCGCCGCTGGCAGGCTGGAGATCCACTCGCTTACCTTCCGTTCCTGTGAGCGCGCGCGCCTGCATGCGCGCGTTCACAGGAAATCTCGGCTCACGCGAGATGACGCTTATTGGCGTTAGCGTAGCCTGGGAGAGCCGCCGCAATGACGCCTTTCGGCGTTAGCGCGGCGCCAAGTGGTTAAGGGCCTAGATCACAACGTTAAAGTACACAGACAGCTTGACACCCGGGGCAGTAGCTAGCAGGGCTCAAGAGGCAGCTGCCCCTTTTGCCCCTTGGTAAAGACGGCCCTGCCCCCCCCCCCCCCCCCCCCCGCACAGCAGTAATGACCCCTTTGAGTCCCTGCATTCTTATGCTCCCGCATTATAATAAGGCCCCCCCCCTTATGCTCCCGCATTATAATAAGGCCCCCCCCCCTTTATGCCCCTGCACTGTAATACAGTCCTTGTTTGTAACAAAATTTAAAAGACTTAGACTCAGCCTCTCCCCGTCCTCAATGAGCAGCTGGATCGTCTCTCGGTCTACTGTCTGTCGGCCTCTTGGCGAAGGTGACACATTGACTTTTTGGCATGGCGCCTCCCACGGCGATACACTCATTTCATCAGAGTGCTCCCAACCTTTAGGACAGGGATCAGCAACCTCCGGCACTCCAGCTGTTCTGAAACTACAACTCCCAGAATCCTTCTTTCACTTCTAGGGGAGTTACAAGTGTGTATGCTGGGAGTTGTAGTTTCACAGCAGCTGGAGTGCCGGAGGTTGCTGATCCCTGCTCTAGGAGACCACGGGCCTGAAGCAGCCTGTGACTACTGGATTACATGGCATAGCAGGGAGCCAGTGGCTCACTTTTCCACCATACTTTTCAACTGGATCTCTGTCCCAAAGACACAGATTCAGTTGAAAATGGCGCTGGACACTACCCACTTTCCCTCCAGCCCGGTTGTGGTCGCACCCTTGCAAATGCAGCCATATAGTTCCCACATAAGTAACACCTACAGTGCCCACATAAGGCTATTTTGACACTAGCTGTTCACCCTGTCGGATCCGTCCATTAACTATAATGGGGACGGGGGCGGAGCTCCGACGCAGAACAGCAGTTTGCAGTGAGAGGCCGCCGGACATGCAGCACATTTAGTCCAGCGGCCTCTCGCCATGCTGCGCCAGAGCTCCGTCCCCATCCCCATTATAGTCAATGGGGACGGAGCAGCGGTCCGGCGGTATAGCGGAAGGACGGATCCGACAGGGTGAACAGCCTGTGGGATCCGTCCTGCCGCTAGTGTGAAAGTAGCCTTACAATGACAGCCACAGTGCACCTATAGTATTAATGTTGTGTTCTCCACAGTCAGCACACGTACCCATTGATTTTAATGTGTTTGTCAGTAGTGGATGTGTTTGTGTAGGTCAGTGGAACAACCACGGAAACATACACCACTTTGGGCCATAATGCAGACCAAACATACCCATTGAAATCTAAGGGCCTGTGAAAACCAGTGACAACAACACGGATGGCATCCATGTTCTGGCAGTGATTGTCACAGACCATTGGTAGGAGATACTCTGGAAATTAATTTTTAGCCGAGCGGTGTCTGTGGAATATGGATGACACATGGACCAAACAGGGATTCTTCATGGACATCTTCCACAGAGCCCCCATTAAAGTAACAGCCACAATGCAACACCTTCTGTATCCCTATAACAGTGACAGCTGCAGTGCCCTCACAACAGTCACAGCCATAGTGTCCCATAACAGTGACACTCACACTGCTCTCATAAAAGTGACAGACATAGTGCTCCCATAAGGCTACATGTACATGAACGTTGTTTGTTTCCGTGTCTGTTCCGTTTTTTTTTTTGCCGATAGGATGTGGACCCATTCATTTCAATGGGTCCGCAAAAAAAGTCTGCATCAGTATGTCCGTTCCGTAGCCCGCAAAAAAAAAAATAGAACGTACGCTCTGTATGCGCGATTGTACGGGCGTTTGCAATCGCGCATACAGAGACAAGTGAACGCCCATTGTCGCGCGTTCCCGCTGAAGTCTATGTAAGGGAACGCGCGACAAGACGCCCCAAAGAAGCTCCTGTACTTCTTGGGGCGTCGGGCGTTTTACAGCGCGGTCGAACACGCTGTAAAACGCTCAGGTGAGAACCATTCCCATAGGGAATCATTGGTTCTTGCCTGTTGAGCGTTTTACAGTGCGTAGGAACGCGCTGTAAAACGCTCAGGTCTGAACCCAGCCTTAGGCGTTGTTACAGTGGATCCTTAATAAAAAAAAGGATGGCATACGGATGTCATCCGTTTTTTTTTTTGCGCATCCGCAACTTGTGGACCCCAAAACACATACGGTCGTGTGCATGTAGCCTAACAGCGACAGTGCCACCATAACAGGAGGAACAGCCACAGCACCCCCATAAAAGCAACAGCGACAGTGCCCCCATAACATTGGCATCCACAGTTCTCCCATAACAGTGACATCCACAGAGCCCAAATAACAGTGACACATAGGCCCTCATGAACACGGCTGTAATCTGGTTCTTCATCACACGGACCCTCAGTGGGATAAACATGCAGCATCATGCACAGTCCAGGTCTGCTTTATAGGGAGGACAAATTCACAGGAGGGAAAATGAACCCTGTTCATCCCCTGGGACACTGTACAGCACAAAAACACTTCTGTACAGCACAACATATTGCAGATCAGCAGTGGATGATGATGAGAAGTTCAAAAAGTGCATATTTGGCCATGTAGTGCACAAGTTATGTTCTTGTCATGTTCTGATCATCCACAAGGTGGCGCTCTCCTCATTCATGTGTTTTCAGATGTGCACACGTTTCATGGGAGCTGGACTGAAATAATCTTCTGTAAGAGGAAAACCTGCTCCAAACCTATCCTACGGAGGAGACCTCCCTGTTTTCTTTTTGAATTATCCCTGATGGTGTAAGATACGGTGTGCTGAGCAGTTGTATCTAATCTTATTGTGTGATACTGTTTGCTGAGCTGCTGTATCTAATCCTATCATGTGTGATACTGTCTGCTGAGCTGTTGTATCTAATCTCATTGTGTGATACTGTCTGCTGAGCTGCTGTATCTAATCCTATCATGTGTGATACTGACTGCTGAGAAGCTGTATCTAAGGGTCCATTCACACGTCCGCAAAAGGGTCCGCACCCGTTCCGCAATTTTGCGGAATGGGTGCGGACCCATTCATTCTCTATGGGCCCGGACGTGAAGCGGAGAGCACACTATGTGCTCTCCGCTTCCGCATTTGCGGAGCGCAGCCCCGAACTTCCGGGTTTCGGCCCGAACTTCCGGTCCGCAGCTCCGCAAAAGATAGAACATGTCCTATTCTTGTCCGCAGCTGCGGACAAGAATAGGCATTTCTATAGTGGGTGCCGGCCGGGTGTGTTGCGGATCCGCAATATCTGCTGAGCTGCTGTATCTAATCCTGTCATGTGTGATACTGTCTGCTGAGCTGCTGTATCTAAACCTGTCATGTGTGATGCTGTCTGCTGAGCTGTTGTATCTAATCTTATTGTGTGATACTGTCGGCTGAGCTGCGGTATCTAATCCTGTCATGTGTGATACTGGTTGCTGAACTGCTGTATCTAATCCAATCATGTGTGATACTGGTTGCTGAACTGCTGTATCTAATCCAATCATGTGTGATACTGGTTGCTGAACTCCTGTATCTAATCTAATCATGTGTGATACTGTTTGCTGAGCTGCTGTATCTAATCCTATCCTGTGGGATACTGTCTGCTGAGCTGCTGTATCTAATCCTATCCTGTGGGAAACTGTCTGCTGAGCTCCTGTATCTAATCTAATCATGTGTGATACTGTTTGCTGAGCTGCTGTATCTAATCCTATCCTGTGGGATACTGTCTGCTGAGCTGCTGTATCTAATCCTATCCTGTGGGAAACTGTCTGCTGAGCTGCTGTATCTAATCCTATCCTGTGGGATACTGTCTGCTGAGCTGCTGTATCTAATCCTATCCTGTGGGATACTGTCTGCTGAGCTGCTGTATCTAATCCTATCCTGTGGGATACTGTCTGCTGAGCTGCTGTATCTAATCTAATCATGTGTGATACTGTTTGCTGAGCTGCTGTATCTAATCCTATCATGTGTGATACTGACTGCTGAGAAGCTGTATCTAAGGGTCCATTCACACGTCCGCAAAAGGGTCCGCACCCGTTCCGCAATTTAGCGGAATGGGTGCGGACCCATTCATTCTCTATGGGCCCGGACGTGAAGCGGAGAGCACACTATGTGCTCTCCGCTTCCGCATTTGCGGAGCGCAGCCCCGAACTTCCGGGTTTCGGCCCGAACTTCCGGTCCGCAGCTCCGCAAAAGATAGAACATGTCCTATTCTTGTCCGCAGCTGCGGACAAGAATAGGCATTTCTATAGTGGGTGCCGGCCGGGTGTGTTGCGGATCCGCAATATCTGCTGAGCTGCTGTATCTAATCCTGTCATGTGTGATACTGTCTGCTGAGCTGCTGTATCTAAACCTGTCATGTGTGATGCTGTCTGCTGAGCTGTTGTATCTAATCTTATTGTGTGATACTGTCAGCTGAGCTGCGGTATCTAATCCTGTCATGTGTGATACTGGTTGCTGAACTGCTGTATCTAATCCAATCATGTGTGATACTGGTTGCTGAACTGCTGTATCTAATCCAATCATGTGTGATACTGGTTGCTGAACTCCTGTATCTAATCTAATCATGTGTGATACTGTTTGCTGAGCTGCTGTATCTAATCCTATCCTGTGGGATACTGTCTGCTGAGCTGCTGTATCTAATCCTATCCTGTGGGAAACTGTCTGCTGAGCTGCTGTATCTAATCCTATCCTGTGGGATACTGTCTGCTGAGCTGCTGTATCTAATCCTATCCTGTGGGATACTGTCTGCTGAGCTGCTGTATCTAATCCTATCCTGTGGGATACTGTCTGCTGAGCTGCTGTATCTAATCCTATCCTGTGGGATACTGTCTGCTGAGCTGCTGTATCTAATCTAATCATGTGTGATACTGTTTGCTGAGCTGCTGTATCTAATCCTATCATGTGTGATACTGACTGCTGAGAAGCTGTATCTAAGGGTCCATTCACACGTCCGCAAAAGGGTCCGCACCCGTTCCGCAATTTTGCGGAATGGGTGCGGACCCATTCATTCTCTATGGGCCCGGACGTGAAGCGGAGAGCACACTATGTGCTCTCCGCTTCCGCATTTGCGGAGCGCAGCCCCGAACTTCCGGGTTTCGGCCCGAACTTCCGGTCCGCAGCTCCGCAAAAGATAGAACATGTCCTATTCTTGTCCGCAGCTGCGGACAAGAATAGGCATTTCTATAGTGGGTGCCGGCCGGGTGTGTTGCGCAATATCTGCTGAGCTGCTGTATCTAATCCTGTCATGTGTGATACTGTCTGCTGAGCTGCTGTATCTAAACCTGTCATGTGTGATGCTGTCTGCTGAGCTGTTGTATCTAATCTTATTGTGTGATACTGTCGGCTGAGCTGCGGTATCTAATCCTGTCATGTGTGATACTGGTTGCTGAACTGCTGTATCTAATCCAATCATGTGTGATATTGGTTGCTGAACTGCTGTATCTAATCCAATCATGTGTGATACTGGTTGCTGAACTCCTGTATCTAATCTAATCATGTGTGATACTGTTTGCTGAGCTGCTGTATCTAATCCTATCCTGTGGGATACTGTCTGCTGAGCTGCTGTATCTAATCCTATCCTGTGGGAAACTGTCTGCTGAGCTCCTGTATCTAATCTAATCATGTGTGATACTGTTTGCTGAGCTGCTGTATCTAATCCTATCCTGTGGGATACTGTCTGCTGAGCTGCTGTATCTAATCCTATCCTGTGGGAAACTGTCTGCTGAGCTGCTGTATCTAATCCTATCCGGTGGGATACTGTCTGCTGAGCTGCTGTATCTAATCCTATCCTGTGGGATACTGTCTGCTGAGCTGCTGTATCTAATCCTATCCTGTGGGATACTGTCTGCTGAGCTGCTGTATCTAATCTAATCATGTGTGATACTGTTTGCTGAGCTGCTGTATCTAATCCTATCATGTGTGATACTGTCTGCTGAGCTGTTGTATCTACTCTCATTGTGTGATACTGTCTGCTGAGCTGCTGTATCTAATCCTATCATGTGTGATACTGACTGCTGAGAAGCTGTATCTAAGGGTCCATTCACACGTCCGCAAAAGGGTCCGCACCCGTTCCGCAATTTTGCGGAATGGGTGCAGACCCATTCATTCTCTATGGGCCCGGACGTGAAGCGGAGAGCACACTATGTGCTCTCCGCTTCCGCATTTGCGGAGCGCAGCCCCGAACTTCCGGGTTTCGGCCCGAACTTCCGGTCTGCAGCTCCGCAAAAGATAGAACATGTCCTATTCTTGTCCGCAGCTGCGGACAAGAATAGGCATTTCTATAGTGGGTGCCGGCCGGGTGTGTTGCGGATCCGCAATATCTGCTGAGCTGCTGTATCTAATCCTGTCATGTGTGATACTGTCTGCTGAGCTGCTGTATCTAAACCTGTCATGTGTGATGCTGTCTGCTGAGCTGTTGTATCTAATCTTATTGTGTGATACTGTCGGCTGAGCTGCGGTATCTAATCCTGTCATGTGTGATACTGGTTGCTGAACTGCTGTATCTAATCCAATCATGTGTGATACTGGTTGCTGAACTGCTGTATCTAATCCAATCATGTGTGATACTGGTTGCTGAACTCCTGTATCTAATCTAATCATGTGTGATACTGTTTGCTGAGCTGCTGTATCTAATCCTATCCTGTGGGATACTGTCTGCTGAGCTGCTGTATCTAATCCTATCCTGTGGGAAACTGTCTGCTGAGCTCCTGTATCTAATCTAATCATGTGTGATACTGTTTGCTGAGCTGCTGTATCTAATCCTATCCTGTGGGATACTGTCTGCTGAGCTGCTGTATCTAATCCTATCCTGTGGGAAACTGTCTGCTGAGCTGCTGTATCTAATCCTATCCTGTGGGATACTGTCTGCTGAGCTGCTGTATCTAATCCTATCCTGTGGGATACTGTCTGCTGAGCTGCTGTATCTAATCCTATCCTGTGGGATACTGTCTGCTGAGCTGCTGTATCTAATCTAATCATGTGTGATACTGTTTGCTGAGCTGCTGTATCTAATCCTATCATGTGTGATACTGACTGCTGAGAAGCTGTATCTAAGGGTCCATTCACACGTCCGCAAAAGGGTCCGCACCCGTTCCGCAATTTAGCGGAATGGGTGCGGACCCATTCATTCTCTATGGGCCCGGACGTGAAGCGGAGAGCACACTATGTGCTCTCCGCTTCCGCATTTGCGGAGCGCAGCCCCGAACTTCCGGGTTTCGGCCCGAACTTCCGGTCCGCAGCTCCGCAAAAGATAGAACATGTCCTATTCTTGTCCGCAGCTGCGGACAAGAATAGGCATTTCTATAGTGGGTGCCGGCCGGGTGTGTTGCGGATCCGCAATATCTGCTGAGCTGCTGTATCTAATCCTGTCATGTGTGATACTGTCTGCTGAGCTGCTGTATCTAAACCTGTCATGTGTGATGCTGTCTGCTGAGCTGTTGTATCTAATCTTATTGTGTGATACTGTCAGCTGAGCTGCGGTATCTAATCCTGTCATGTGTGATACTGGTTGCTGAACTGCTGTATCTAATCCAATCATGTGTGATACTGGTTGCTGAACTGCTGTATCTAATCCAATCATGTGTGATACTGGTTGCTGAACTCCTGTATCTAATCTAATCATGTGTGATACTGTTTGCTGAGCTGCTGTATCTAATCCTATCCTGTGGGATACTGTCTGCTGAGCTGCTGTATCTAATCCTATCCTGTGGGAAACTGTCTGCTGAGCTGCTGTATCTAATCCTATCCTGTGGGATACTGTCTGCTGAGCTGCTGTATCTAATCCTATCCTGTGGGATACTGTCTGCTGAGCTGCTGTATCTAATCCTATCCTGTGGGATACTGTCTGCTGAGCTGCTGTATCTAATCCTATCCTGTGGGATACTGTCTGCTGAGCTGCTGTATCTAATCTAATCATGTGTGATACTGTTTGCTGAGCTGCTGTATCTAATCCTATCATGTGTGATACTGACTGCTGAGAAGCTGTATCTAAGGGTCCATTCACACGTCCGCAAAAGGGTCCGCACCCGTTCCGCAATTTTGCGGAATGGGTGCGGACCCATTCATTCTCTATGGGCCCGGACGTGAAGCGGAGAGCACACTATGTGCTCTCCGCTTCCGCATTTGCGGAGCGCAGCCCCGAACTTCCGGGTTTCGGCCCGAACTTCCGGTCCGCAGCTCCGCAAAAGATAGAACATGTCCTATTCTTGTCCGCAGCTGCGGACAAGAATAGGCATTTCTATAGTGGGTGCCGGCCGGGTGTGTTGCGCAATATCTGCTGAGCTGCTGTATCTAATCCTGTCATGTGTGATACTGTCTGCTGAGCTGCTGTATCTAAACCTGTCATGTGTGATGCTGTCTGCTGAGCTGTTGTATCTAATCTTATTGTGTGATACTGTCGGCTGAGCTGCGGTATCTAATCCTGTCATGTGTGATACTGGTTGCTGAACTGCTGTATCTAATCCAATCATGTGTGATATTGGTTGCTGAACTGCTGTATCTAATCCAATCATGTGTGATACTAGGTTGCTGAACTCCTGTATCTAATCTAATCATGTGTGATACTGTTTGCTGAGCTGCTGTATCTAATCCTATCCTGTGGGATACTGTCTGCTGAGCTGCTGTATCTAATCCTATCCTGTGGGAAACTGTCTGCTGAGCTCCTGTATCTAATCTAATCATGTGTGATACTGTTTGCTGAGCTGCTGTATCTAATCCTATCCTGTGGGATACTGTCTGCTGAGCTGCTGTATCTAATCCTATCCTGTGGGAAACTGTCTGCTGAGCTGCTGTATCTAATCCTATCCGGTGGGATACTGTCTGCTGAGCTGCTGTATCTAATCCTATCCTGTGGGATACTGTCTGCTGAGCTGCTGTATCTAATCCTATCCTGTGGGATACTGTCTGCTGAGCTGCTGTATCTAATCTAATCATGTGTGATACTGTTTGCTGAGCTGCTGTATCTAATCCTATCATGTGTGATACTGTCTGCTGAGCTGTTGTATCTACTCTCATTGTGTGATACTGTCTGCTGAGCTGCTGTATCTAATCCTATCATGTGTGATACTGACTGCTGAGAAGCTGTATCTAAGGGTCCATTCACACGTCCGCAAAAGGGTCCGCACCCGTTCCGCAATTTTGCGGAATGGGTGCAGACCCATTCATTCTCTATGGGCCCGGACGTGAAGCGGAGAGCACACTATGTGCTCTCCGCTTCCGCATTTGCGGAGCGCAGCCCCGAACTTCCGGGTTTCGGCCCGAACTTCCGGTCTGCAGCTCCGCAAAAGATAGAACATGTCCTATTCTTGTCCGCAGCTGCGGACAAGAATAGGCATTTCTATAGTGGGTGCCGGCCGGGTGTGTTGCGGATCCGCAATATCTGCTGAGCTGCTGTATCTAATCCTGTCATGTGTGATACTGTCTGCTGAGCTGCTGTATCTAAACCTGTCATGTGTGATGCTGTCTGCTGAGCTGTTGTATCTAATCTTATTGTGTGATACTGTCGGCTGAGCTGCGGTATCTAATCCTGTCATGTGTGATACTGGTTGCTGAACTGCTGTATCTAATCCAATCATGTGTGATACTGGTTGCTGAACTGCTGTATCTAATCCAATCATGTGTGATACTGGTTGCTGAACTCCTGTATCTAATCTAATCATGTGTGATACTGTTTGCTGAGCTGCTGTATCTAATCCTATCCTGTGGGATACTGTCTGCTGAGCTGCTGTATCTAATCCTATCCTGTGGGAAACTGTCTGCTGAGCTGCTGTATCTAATCCTATCCTGTGGGATACTGTCTGCTGAGCTGCTGTATCTAATCCTATCCTGTGGGATACTGTCTGCTGAGCTGCTGTATCTAATCCTATCCTGTGGGATACTGTCTGCTGAGCTGCTGTATCTAATCTAATCATGTGTGATACTGTTTGCTGAGCTGCTGTATCTAATCCTATCCTGTGGGATACTGTTTGCTGAGCTGCTGTATCTAATCCTATCCTGTGGGATTATGTCTGCTGAGCTGCTGTATCTAATCCTATCCTGTGGGATACTGTCTGCTGAGCTGCTGTCTGATAAAGAAACGGCTCATGCGCACTAAGGCTACTCTCACACTGGAATTTTGGTTTCCGTTTGTGAGATCTATCATGCGCTCTCACAAGAGGTCCAAAACGGATCAGTTTTGCCCTGATGCATTCTGAATGGAAAAGGATCCGCTCAGAATGCATCAGTTTGCCTCCGTTCAGTCACCATTCCGCTCTGTCCGCCTGACGAAGGGGAGCCAAACGGATCCGTCCTGACACACAATGGAAGTCAATGGGGACGGATCCGTTTTCACTGACAAAATCTGGCACAATAGAAAACGGATCCGTCTTGGCTATGTTGAAGATAATACAAACAGATCCGTTCTGAACGGATGCAGACGGTTGCATTATCTGTACGGATCGGTCCATGACGGATCTGCGCGAAACGTGAGTGTGAAAGTAGCCTATAGGTCCATTTACATGTCCGGAACGGAACAGCTGGCCCCTGATAGAACAGTACTATCCTTGTCCGTTATGCGGACAATAATAGAACATGTTCTATCTTTGAACGGAATGGAAATACTGAAACGGAAGGCATGCGGTCAGTATACAGAACACAAAAAACGGAACGTAAGCGGGGAAAAAAACAACGTTTGTGTGCAAGAGGCCTTAGGCCTCTTTCACACGAACATGTGCACTCCGTGGCCGTATTGCGTACCGCATTTGCGGATCCACAGTACACGGGCGCCTTTCCGTGGGCATTCCGCATCACGTATGCGGACCCATTCACTTTAATGAGTCCGCAAATCCAGAGATGCAGAATCGTGCGGAACGGAAGCACAGAACGGAACCCTACGGAAGCACTACGGAGTGCTTCCGTGGGGTTTCGTCCCATACTTCCAATCCACAAAAAGATAGAACATGTCCTATCTTTTTGCGGAATAGGTGGATCGCGGACCCATTAAAGTGAATGGGTCCGCGATTCGCTGCAGCTGCCCCACGGTTGGTGTTCGTGCATTGCGGCCCGCAGAAAGGCCATGGGGGCACTTGTTTGTGTGCAAGAGGCCTTAGGTCTAATGCACAGGACCGCATGTATTTTGTATTTTGCGGTCCACAAAAACCGGATACGCAAAAAATACGGATGACGTCCGTGTGCATTCCGTATCTTGCGGAACGGAACAGCTGCCCCGTAAGGCCCCTTGCAGACGAGAGTTCCTCCTGCAGCGAGTCCACATTGCAGCACACGGCCTGACCACCCATCGCTGCCGAGAGTCACATGGCATTATATTGATTTATGATGCTATGTAACCCTTACAGTTCTGGAATGTATTGGATAACACTCACAGCATTATGCCAGCGTTATCCAATACATTCCAGAACTGTAAGGGTTACATAGCATCATAAATCAATATAATGCTATCTATGTGACCCCCCGGCAGCGCTGGGAGGTCAGGCCGGGTGCTGCGCTGCGGACTCGCTGCGGTAGAAACGCTCGTCTGCAAGGGGCCTAAGACAGTCCTATCCTTGTCCGTAATACGGACAATAATAGGACATGTTCTATTTTTTTTGCAGAATGGAAATACGGACATACAGAAATGGAATGCACACAGAATAACTTCAGTTTTTTTTGCGGACCCAGTTAAATAAATGGTTCCGCATACGGTCCACAACCAAAATGGAACGGACACGGAAAGAAAATACGTTTGTGCGCATGAGCCCTTACAGGTTTTACTGAATCTTTTCCCTGAAAAATACACATCAATATGCTCAGCTACCCCTGCTCCATAGCATGCTGAATTCAGACTGCGTTGCATTTTGTAGTGACAGGTCCTCCTTAACCTTTTGCCTACTGCCGCCCAACTTTATATGTCGCGCTGGTAGCAGGGTGCACCTAGCCTTTCTGCTGCCAGAGGCGAAAAAACTGAAACGGCACCCCTTCCCCTCCAATGCCAGTCTCTTAACCTAACCCCTTCCCTCCAGCCCTACTGTTAAATACATATTTGGAAAACATTACATACAGCGCTACAAAACATACAGGGTAAGGCCTATTGCACACGGCCGTTTTTTTTCCCTGTTTACTGGCCGTTTTTTGCGTTCCGTATACGGTCCGTATACGGAACCATTCATTTCAATGGGTCCGCAAAAAAACCGGAATGTACTCCGTATGCATTCCGTTTCCGTATTTCCGTTTTTCCGTTCCGTTTTAACATAGAACATGTCCTATTATTGCCCGCAAATCACAGTCCGTCGCTCCATTCATTTCAATGGATCCGCAAAAAAAACGGAACACATACGGAAATGCATCCGTATGTCTTCTGTTTCCGTTCCGTTTTTCCCTGAACCATCTATTGAAAATGTTATGGCCAACCCAATTTTATCTATGTAATTACTGTATACTGTATATGCCATACGGAAAAACGGAACAGAAACGGAAACACAACGGAAACAAAAAACGGAACAGCGGATCCATGAAAAACGGACCGCAAAACACTGAAAAAGCCATACGGTCGTGTGCAATAGGCCTAATACAGCGCCACATACTGTGCCCACTGTGCTTCCCAATACTATACTGCAGAAACAGATAACCCCCCTTCTGCTGCCCCCTCTTCCACTTACCTGCTGCTGCCTGAGGCAATCGCCTCATTGGTGGCGCACCCCTGGGCGGTAGGCTCCTATCTGTAACCCCACGTATAAAATCGCCAGGGTTACATCGCAATCGGCCGGCGGCCGTTGCTGCTGCAGATCGCTGTGACGGCCGCGGTCACAGGGAGAAGTCTCTGTAGAATGCCCTCAGTTTCCCTGTAGGTCCGCAGTGCATTATTCTTTAGTATAGGTCGTTAATATCTGGACATATATAGATATATGGAATCGGTTAAATGCACTAACTAATTTTTTGTATTTTTTAGATAACATATTGAGGACGGGACCACATGGAGGAACACACCTTTTCCTGTGCACAGCAAAGATGAAGACAGAAGAGAAGCCGGGCTGCGCGATCAAGTGGATTAAGGTGAGTTATATTATTTTTTTATTTTTTTTTAACCCCTCCAGCCCTATTGTACTATGCATTCTGTTATAAGGGAAAATAATAATGATCGGGTCCCCATCCCGATCGTCTCCTAGCAACCGTGCATAAAAATCACACCGCATCCGCACTTGCTTGCGGATGCTTGTGATTTTCACGCAGCCCCATTTACTTCTATGGGGCCTGCGTCGCGTGAAAAACGCAGAATATAGAACATGCTGCGATTTTCATGCAACGCACAAGTGATGCATGAAAATCACCGCTCGTGTGCACAGCCCCATTGAAATGAATGGGTCCGGGTCAGTGCGGGTGCAATGCGTTCACGTCACGCATTGCACCCGCGCGGAAAACTTGCTCGTGTGAAAGGGGCCTTAGGCCTTTTATGAGGTGTGGGTGAATGGGAACCATTGGTTACAGGCTCTGCACTGACATGATTGTATACCAACAAAGAGAACAGGTACCATGAACAGGGGCGTAGCGTGGGGGGGGGGGGCGGAGGGGCCGTTGCCCCGGGCGCCAAATTGCAGGGGGCGCCAGGCATCCGAAATTTCAATGAGGGCTACGGGAGCCTATGGCTCCCGTCCCCTCCGTTATGCCCCATAGGCTTCAGGCCTAGTGGCCTGAAGCCTATAAGGCAGTAGAGCGATGCAGGACTCGGTCACGATAACCTCACTGTGACCTCCTGCGTCGGGTCTCGCGAGATGACGCGGCGCAGGAAGGCACAGTGAGGCGTTCGTGACCGCCTGCGGCGGGAACAAGCGGGGATGGAGATAGGTAAGTATTTTTTTTTTATGTTACCTTACCTAATTGCAGAGGCTCTGGGGGCAGTATGGGGGGTGGGAGAGGAGAGGACTGGAGCAGAAAGGCTATCCTATTCAATGGCATTGGCACAGTAATAAGAGGGGGCGATTATATTAGCAAAGAGGGGGCCAGTACATTATTAATAAAAAGGGGGCCATTATATTAATAATAAAGAGGGGGCCAGTACGTTATTATTATTAATGTAATGACCCCCTCTTCATTATTAATGTAATGACCCCCTCTTTATTATTAATATGAGCCCCTCTTTTTTTATTAATATAATGAGCCCCTCTTTGTTATTAATATAATGACCCCCTCTTTGTTATTAATATAATGACCCCTCTTTATTATTAATATAATGGCCCCTCTTTATTATTAATATAATGGCCCCCTCTTTATTATTAATATAATGGCCCCTCTTTATTATTAATATAATGACCCCCTCTTTATTATTAATATAATGGCCCCTCTTTATTATTAATATAATGGCCCCTCTTTATTATTAATATAATGGCCCCTCTTTATTATTAATATAATGACCCCCTCTTTATTATTAATATAATGGCCCCTCTTTATTATTAATATAATGGCCCCTCTTTATTATTAATATAATGGCCCCCTCTTTATTATTAATATAATGGCCCCCTCTTTATTATTAATATAATGACCCCCTCTTTGTTATTAATATAATGACCCCCTCTTTGTTATTAATGTAATGGCCCCTCTTTATTATTAATATAATGACCCCCTCTTTGTTATTAATATAATGACCCCCTCTTTGTTATTAATGTAATGGCCCCTCTTTATTATTAATATAATGACCCCCTCTTTATTATTAATGTAATGGCCCCTCTTTATTATTAATATAATGGCCCCTCTTTATTATTAATATAATGGCCCCCTCTTTATTATTAATATAATGGCCCCTCTTTATTATTAATATAATGGCCCCTCTTTATTATTAATATAATGGCCCCTCTTTATTATTAATATAATGACCCCCTCTTTATTATTAATGTACTGGCCCCTTTATTATTAATGTACTGAGACACCAGGAAGGAGAGCATGATAGTAAAGTGAGGAACCAAATTTTTTTTCGGTGAAACTCTGCAGAGACGAGAAGCGGCTGAAAGAAGTTATCATGGCGGTCTTATCTCTGAATGAAGACGTCGAGGAGAGTCTACATCACAGGAGACGTCACTGGATGTAACAGGTATGGGGCGGTATTCTACTGTAATAATAATGTCCATCCTCATATCTGTTTCATGGTAGGGTTGTGGGAGGAGATTGAGAATATGGCCCATACTGCCGCATTCTGGCCCCAGACTTCAGGTCACACTGTGTGTGTTCTGAATTCTGGGGGCTTACACCCATCTACTACATTATCTGTACTCAGAGAGTTATCTCTGTGTTATCTGAGGTGTTACATAGGACTGCTAGTGATCTACTACAGTATCTGTTAAAAGTGGCGTGCCTGGGGTAGGCGCGGGGGGGGCGCAATTTTGGGCTTGCCCCGGGTGCTGGCAACCCACGCTACGCCACTGACCATGAAATACCCAAAATATCAAAATTCTTTTATTGCGACATAAAAACATCAACACAGATACAAATATGTAGAGACAATAACAAAGTGCCCACATGATTGTGTCTGTCTGATGTGTCCCTTTGCGATTGAGCGATGTGTCATGGAAATTATACTCTTGCTCTCGCTATTCCAGCATATCATTGGCTTATAGTCAGGATATTTTGGGCTGTGGTGTCCGTATCCTGACCTATACAGACAATCCGCATACATAATGATGTTGAAATTATGAGGATATATTTGTAGCTCCGAGAAGCAGTCTGAGCTATGAATTTCCCTTAGTTAATATGGCTGCCGTGGCTGTGTAATAGCAAAGCGCATGCGCTGACTGCCGCCGGTCTCAGAGAAGCGGATGGTACGCAACACTTCATGGACATGCTCACTCAGCCGCACGGGACGCCACCACTAGTATACGGCATGAGAAGATCGCCATTCACCTACAACTTCATTGGTACTGTCCTCCATGTGTTGTATTCTCTCCGCCGCACCAATAATTATCAGCACTTATCACTTTATAATTAATACTAGCACACAGGTGTAGGATATATATTGATTATGAATTATATGTTTTTGCACATTTTTATGATATTTATTGTATATGAAATAAGGGGTACACTATGAATGATTATACTATTGATTATTTTATCACATGTATTTTATTATATACATTCTAAGGCCTCTTTCACACAACCTTTTTTTTTCCGTTTACGGGCCGTTTTTGGCGTTCCTTATACGGAACCATTCATTTCAATGGTTCCGCAAAAAAATGGAATGTACTCCGTATGCATTCCGTTTCTGTATTTCCGTTTTTCCATTCCGTTGAAAGATAGAACATGTCCTATTATTGCCCGCAAATCAACGGAACACATACGGAAATGCATCCATATGTCTTCCGTATCCGTTCCGTTTTTGCGGAACCATCTATTGAAAATTTTATTCTCAGCCTAATTTTTTATATGTAATTACTGTATACTGTATATGCCATACGGAAAAACAGAACAGAAACGGAAACAAAAAACGGATCTGTGAAAAATGGACTGCAAAATACTGAAAAAGCCATACGGTCGTGTGGAAGAGGCCTAATATTGTATTTTGATCACTGATTTTGATATATTGATTGTATCTGTTATATATACGGTACTCAGCTTTTGTCCAGTCACTTTGCTTGAGGAAGGCTCTAGTGTGGAGCCGAAACGTCGCTTTTCTTCCACTATGGGTGAATAAAGTTTTTTCTACTTTTTCATCTCTGGAGTTCTGCCCAGTCTATATTTTATTTTTATTTTTTTGGGACTGTGCTGGTCCCTCATTTGGGCTCTGCATCCGCATTGATTTTGGACGGTGCTGCCGCAGTTTTTTGGTGTATATATATATATATATATATATATATATATATTTGTATTTGTGTTAGGGGCTCATGATAGTACAGAGTAAAATACCATAATGAACGTAGGATGGTATAAAATGGCAAGTCGGTTGTGGTGTGCCGGAACCGACGATGAGGTAGGCCTGAGAAAGAAGAGGGCAAAAATTAAATAATCAAATTTATTACAAACAACCAATACAAATACACATATAAACCAGACATGTCTTTGAATGCATTTCTTAATTCTTGTACTGGGTTTGGTATGTAGCGTGAGTAAGCGGATGATTTCCAGCGCCCCAGTGCTTTATTAACATGAACTGGAATGTTAACACTGGAGGCTATGGAGGCCGCTCCTATACGGAAGGAGTGACCCGAGTAGTTAGCTGGGTTGAGGCCCAGCTGAGTGAGTAAAGACCTGACGTAGGTCATGAAGGTCGTAGTGGTGAGTACCGAACCTTGTAAAAGTAATAATGGTTGTGATGGTAATGAGCTATGATGCTGTATGTATGCATCAAGAATCTTGACGGGGCACCACCTATTGTGCGTAGGATAGTACGCTACTTCTACTGGTGCCTGCTGACTGGGCTTGGAATGAGGCAGAGTCAGGATGTAATGATCCATGTGTATTGTTAAGTGGGAACAGAGGAGACTAGAAGTAGATTGTGTGGTGTTGGTCGTAGTGAATTCTCTAGGCCTTAGGCCCCTTTCACACGGGCGAGTTTTCTGCGCGGGTGCAATGCGTGAGGTGAACAAATTGCACCCGCACTGAATCCAGACCCATTCATTTCTATGGGGCTGTGCACATGAGCGGTGATTTTCACGCATCACTTTTGCATTGCGTGAAAATCGCAGCAAGCTCTATTTTGTGCGTTTTTCACGCAACGCAGGCCCCATAGAAGTGAATGAGGCCGCATGAAAATCGCAAGCATCCGCAAGCAAGTGCGGATGCGGTGCGATTTTTACGCACGGTTGCTAGGAGACGATCGGGATGGGGACCCGATCTTTATTATTTTCCCTTATAACATGGCTATAAGGGAAAATAATAGCATTTTGAATACAGAATGCATCGTACAACAGGGCTGGAGGGGTTAAAAAAATAAAATAAAAATTTAACTCACCTTAATCCACTTGTTTCGCGCAGCCGGCATCTCTTCTGTCTTGTTCTGTAAGGAATATTACCTTTTATGACGTTACTACGTTCATCACCATGGTAATGGATCATGTGACGGACCATGTGATGAACGTAGTGACGTCATCAAAGGTCCTATTCCTCACAGAACAAGACAAAAGAGATGCGAAACAAGTGGATTAAGGTGAGTTAAATTTCTTTTTATTTTTTTTTAACCCCTCCAGCCCTGTTGTACGATACATTCTGTATTCAGCAATTGGGTACCTACTCGTGCGGGTTTGCCGCAACGCATCTGGACCTTATCCGGACACGGTCGTGTTAAAGAGGCCTTAGGAATCCATAGAAAGCTATGTAGATAGCTGCCTTGATGACAGAATGCGTGTTGATGTCAAAAGGTTTTAAATCAAGCAGGTTAGACAATGCTTTGAAAATATGGTTGTCTATAGGTAGCCTCTGTGATGTATGTGTGGGTTCAGATCTCTGAATGCCCCTGAGGATAGTCCTAATCTGGTGAGAGGCCATGAAACTTCTGTTGTTTGGTTGTAGGGTTAGCATATGATGTTGAATGCCTGTTAGATAAAGTTTAATGGTGTTGTATGACATAAGATGCATAATGGCGTCTAGTCCATTACTAGTTGCTGGAAAGTTGGAGTTGGCGTGGCTGTGAGCACGGCTGACGGGAGTGCTTGATGGAATGCCTGGAATTTAAAACAAGACAAACTGTCAGCAGCTGTGTTACATATACCTGGAACATGGAAACAATACAGGAAGAAATTATGACAAGCAGCCAACCAAGTGAGTTTCCTCAGAAATCTCATGATCGTAAGAGATTTGGAAGGACCTTTGTTGATGATGTGACAGGTTGCCTGGTTATCTGAGTAGCAACGTACTGACAAGTCTGCCCATAAGTGACCCCATGCCATGGCAGCTGCCACGATGGAATAGATCTCGAAGAGAGCTGAGGTAGTGGAAAAACCCTCCACGTCCTGAACTGCTGTAGGCCAGCTGCCCCAAAGCCATTCGTTCCCAAAAATTGCTGCAAAACCTTTGGTAGATGCCGCATCTGACCAAATGGTAGGTGATGAGTCAGTCAATTGAGGGAGGAACATACTTTTACCATTCCAGGTGGTTACAAATTTCTTCCACATGCGTAAGTCTGCCGTAGCTTGGGTATCTAAGGACAACTTGTGTGTGTCGCGTATGAAGGAGCGGCCTTGAGGTATGATACGCATGGCAAAATTTAGAGAACCCAGCAGGGACTGTAGCTCTTTACGGTTGCAAGTACCGAGCTGGAGGTAGTGGTTGATGTAGGTAAGAATGTTCCCTATCTTGTCGTGTGGCAGGCTTGCTTGCATCGTGATTGAGTCCAATTGAATACCCAGGAATGTAATGAGCGTGTCTGGCCCCTCGGTTTTCTTTGGGGAGACTGGGACACCTAGTTGCTGAAATAGATTGATGGTAGCTGTGAGGCTACTGGGAGGGGAAGTGTTCTCCTCGACCAGTAAGAAATCATCCAGGTAGTGTAATACAGTAGGGCATCTGGCTATGTTCAATAGTAACCAGCACAATGCCTCTGCAAATGTGTTGAAAATAGCCGGGAGAAAAAATAGTAGTTCCCGGACCACTTGATGCCATGTAGGTGCCATAGGGTAGGGTGAATTGGAAGCAATTTAAAGGCGAGAGTAATATCGGTCTTACTAAGCCATGCTCCGACCCCTGCCTGTATGATAGCTGTAATGGTGTGATCTATGGTCGTGTATTGCAGGGAGAATTCTTCGGAGGGTATGAGGGAATTGAGACTGGGGTTAGCCGATGAGTGTGGTGCAGACAGGTCAATAATGAGTCTCTGTTTAAGGGAAGATTTCCCTGTGACAATACCAATGGGGTTAGTGCGCCATTCGTTGAATGGAGGAGACTGGAAAGGCCCCAATAAGAAACCCTCAGCAACTTCCTGGGCTATGAGAGTGTCAACAGCTGTAGGGTTGTGCTGTGTGGACTGTAGATTAAAGCATTCCAGAATCCCAGATGGTATGTGTAGAATACCTGTGTGGAAGCCTTCTGTTATACCAGAGACAAGAAATTCTACCAAGTGTCTAGACGGGTGATGTGACAGAAATAGACGTTAGGTATGGCTTAGGGTACATTTTATTCGGACACATGGTTTTGGCATGTGCCCTGAAACATTTTAAACAGATATGCAATAATCTACAACCACTATAATTACAAGACCTGACATTGAAATTATTACATATCTGGGACTTGCCCAGAAACTTGATCGGGCGTCCCAGTTTGTCTCTGGTCAATTTCTCTGAAACACCAGAGGAACTAGCTCCTTGCGGCCTGGAAGCATGTTCGTCCGCCGTGGTGGGACAAAAATTTGTTGTATGCGCCGTAGAGGAGCAGTATGCACAAGCCGGTGTTCTTAGACCTGCAAAGTGTCTGCAAAAAATGACGGTATCGATCCTACCCCAGTTGGATCTTGTACCATACTGGGAGAAGGCCCCAGACACTTTTGCAGAAAAAGACCTATGGTAATAAAAGGCTGATCCACCATATTTGTTGCCCAGGTTTACAAGCTTGTGCATATAAAGATCAAACTCCTCTGGTCTATTGGGATAGACCGCGCATATGATATCCTGGTAAATACAAAATGCTAGGACAAACTCGGGGATAGTCAGTTTCCTGTTTAGGCGGGCGTCCCTAGATCTGACGACAACGGACACATCATCATAGGCATAAGTCTTATTTTCAACAATATCCTGGGAGGCAATCAGCAGAGAAGCCAGGTTGACGTCTTTACCTTCCAGGATATCTCTTTTAAGGTGCTCAGGGATCATATGAGCAGGGTTAACTTCCTGGTCCTCATAGGTGATGGCTGGAGCAACTAATAGCAAGTCGGCCGGTGCTGGTGAAGCTGCAGCGGGTGGCCTGGCTAGGGTAAGGGCCGTGGTGACCGACTCGAGCCTGGAGTTGACCTTGCTCATGGACGCCATGAGTGATGACAACATGGAATTTATGTCACCCGGGTTGGAGTGGCTGGGCCCTTCCCCAGCATCCATGTTGTTAGTTGAAGTACGTAGTTAGTTGAAGTACGTATTAGTTTGAAAAGCTCTGCTTTTCCCCTCCTCCATGACAGCACCTTAAAGAGATGGCTCCACCTCCGCAGGCAGGAGGTGTCGGTCCCTCAGGTGAGGAGGACCATCTTAGCAGGTGTGGCCAGAAGGCCCCAGCAAAAGCGCAGACCAGCCAGGACGCCACGGGACGCGGGCGCAGAATGGTGATGTCATACAGGAAGTAGATGCGTTCCACGGCCGTGCGCTTCCAGTCAGGTGACCGGAAGTTCGGCATTTAGGCGTCTTCAAGAGTGGAGCAGGTATGGCAGCGATTCGGAGGGGTCGGAGTGAAGTTGTCCAGAGATAGACAGCAGAATTCCTGTCTCAGTGGTGTCTGTGGCATGGTGGGTCTGCAGGATGCATTGGATCTCTCAGGTGAGAGGGGCACTCTACTGGCATGTGGTAATCGTTTACAATATTGATTGTATGCAGGGTTACCAACAATAATGGAGGAAGAAAGGAGGTCTGAAAGCGCAGACATTGAAATCCTGCCACCGGTATTGTGAGTTCTAATGTTTGGTCCTTAAAGGGTTAAGGCTGTTTCCCCTAAAGCTAGCTAAAACCCCCTTCATGACCAGGCCACTTTTTACACTTCGGCACTACACTACTTTCACCGTTTATCGCTCGGTCATACAACTTACCACCCAAATGAATTTTACCTCCTTTTCTTCTCACTAATAGAGCTTTCATTTGGTGGTATTTTATTGCTGCTGACATTTTTACTTTTTTTGTTATTAATCGAAATTTAACGATTTTTTTGCAAAAAAATGACATTTTTCCCTTTCAGCTGTAAAATTTTGCAAAAAAAACGACATCCATATATAAATTTTTCGCCAAATTTATTGTTCTACATGTCTTTGATAAAAAAAAATGTTTGGGCAAAAAAAAAAATGGTTTGGGTAAAAGTTATAGCGTTTACAACTAAGGTACAAAAATGTGAATTTCCGCTTTTTTAAGGAGCTCTGACTTTCTGAGCACCTGTCATGTTTCCTGAGGTTCTACAATGCCCAAACAGTAGAAAAATCCCACAAATGACCCCATTTCGGAAAGTAGACACCCTAAGGTATTCGCTGATGGGCATAGTGAGTTCATAGAACTTTTAATTTTTTGTCACAAGTTAGCGGAAAATGATGATTTTTATTTAAAAAAAATTTTTTCTTACAAAGTCTCATATTCCACTAACTTGCGACAAAAAATAAAAAATTCTAGGAACTCGCCATGCCCCTCACGGAATACCTTGGGGTGTCTTCTTTCCAAAATGGGGTCACTTGTGGGGTAGTTATACTGCCCTGGCAATTTAGGGGCCCAAATGTGTGAGAAGTACTTTGCAATCAAAATGTGTAAAAAATGGCCTGCACATTGCAGGTGCACTTTGGAATATGTGCCCCTTTGCCCACCTTGGCTGCAAAAAAGTGTCACACATCTGGTATCGCCGTACTCGGGAGAAGTTGGGGAATGTGTTTTGGGGTGTCATTTTACATATACCCATGCTGGGTGAGAGAAATATCTTGGCAAAAGACAACTTTTCCAATTTTTTTATACAAAGTTGGCATTTGACCAAGATATTTTTCTCACCCAGCATGGGTATATGTAAAATGACACCCCAAAACACATTCCCCAATTTCTCCTGAGTACGGCGATACCAGATGTGTGACACTTTTTTGCTGCCAAGGTGGGCAAAGGGGCACATATTCCAAAGTGCACCTTTCGGATTTCGCAGGCCATTTTTTACACATTTTGATTGCAAAGTTCTTCTCACAGATTTGGGCCCCTAAATTGCCAGGGCAGTATAACTACGCCACAAGTGACCCCATTTTGGAAAGAAGACACCCCAAGGTATTCCGTGAGGGGCATGGCGAGTTCCTAGAATTTCTTATTTTTTGTCGCAAGTTAGTGGAATATGAGACTTTGTAAGGAAAAAAGAAAAAAAGAAAAATCATCATTTTCCACTAACTTGTGACAAAAATTAAAAAATTCTAGGAACTCGCCGTGCCCCTCACGGAATACCTTGGGGTGTCTTCTTTCCAAAATGGGGTCACTTGTGGCGTAGTTATACTGCCCTGGCAATTTAGGGGCCCAAATGTGTGAGAAGTACCTTGCAATCAAAATGTGTAAAAAATGGCCTGCGAAATCCGAAAGGTGCACTTTGGAATGTGTGCCCCTTTGCCCACCTTGGCTGCAAAAAAGTGTCACACATGTGGTATCGCCGTACTCAGGAGAAGTTGGGGAATGTGTTTTGGGGTGTCATTTTACATATACCCATGCTGGGTGAGAGAAATATCTTGGCAAAAGACAACTTTTCCCATTTTTTTATACAAAGTTGGCATTTGACCAAGATATTTTTCTCACCCAGCATGGGTATATGTAAAATGACACCCCAAAACACATTCCCCAACTTCTCCTGAGTACGGCGATACCAGATGTGTGACACTTTTTTGCAGCCTAGATGCAGAAAGGTGCCCAAATTCCTTTTAGGAGGGCATTTTTAGACATTTGGATCCCAGACTTCTTCTCACACTTTCGGGCCCCTAAAAAGCCAGGGCAGTATAAATACCCCACATGTGACCCCACTTTGGAAAGAAGACACCCCAAGGTATTCAATGAGGGGCCTGGCGAGTTCATAGAATTTTTTTTATTTTTTTTTGCATAATTTAGCGGAAATTGATTTTTTTTTTTTTTTTTTCTCACAAAGTCTCACTTTCCACTAACTCAATATGCCCCTCACGGAATACCTTGGGGTGTCTTCTTTCCGAAATGGGGTCACATGTGGGGTATTTATACTGCCCTGACTTTTTAGGGGCCCTAAAGCGTGAGAAGAAGTCTGGAATATAAATGTCTAAAAATGTTACGCATTTGGATTCCGTGAGGGGTATGGCGAGTTCATGTGAGATTTTATTTTTTGACACAAGTTAGTGGAATATGAGACTTAGTAAGAAAAAACAAACAAAAAAATATATATTCAAAGAGTATAGGTTAGAGAGGGCTCACCTACTAGTCAAAAATGATATGGGTGCTCCTACAAGAGGATTCACCCACTCCTCTGAAATTTATGACAAGAAATATAAAAATAGTAGGGCACACCAGCACCTGGATTTCACACGGAGAGTTTAGATACAATAATATGTATTTATTAAACACAAAAAACAATCTATTCCGACATATTATAATGCATAGATAAAATCTATAAAAGACATAGATACAGTGGGTATGTGAATATAAAAATATAAAATATAATATAAAACAGAAATAAAAATTCCTTATATTGACCTATGGGTCAGAGTCTTTTGAGACAAAAGGACTTCACGTGCTCGGCAATAAATTGTTGCTGCAAAGTCAGTAAAATAAATTCACTATTGGTAATAGAATAGATAGGTCGCAGTTGTTTTACTCACTGTTTCGACACTGACGATTTAATTGTAACACTGGTGGCGTCCCACGAGTGATACTATTCTTAATGCGTTACGGTGTAATAGGAATTTCCACCGAGTCTATGTGAATATCAGGTCCGGGATCTTCAGTGATGTAAGAAGCTGTGCTGTCGTAGAAGCCGCTCAGTGGTATCTTAATGCTGCGCTGTTTGTTTATATCACGCAAGCTGTAGAGTCACCAAATGCGCTTCCCATAAGTTACCGACAGGTGTCCAGCTTTCCTTTATGAAAGTATATTCTCACCGATCCCTTGGCTGTTGGTTCCTTTTCTTTAAGCGCTTTAATCTTCTAATTCTGTGTCTTATTTCATGGGATTTACCATACGCGTTTCAGAGTGCTCCGACTCCTTCCTCAGTGGCTAAATTTCCCATAGAAATGACCCATTTTTATATCCACCTACACAGGTGCAGTCTGAATTAATTAGCTTCCATTGTGTGCAGGAAATGACGTGAATGGTTGGATTTCACAATATGCCGCATCTTGGATTTCACAATATAAGAACATATATAGCTAGTTTTAATCTATATTAAAAACTTATTAAATAAACAGGTGAATAGATATATCACTAAAAAATTCAATTAATATATGCAATGTCGGAAATGACCTTATATTATACATTTAGTGGGATAGAGTAGGAGAGCTGGATTGAAACCGCATCGCTTACTAGGCGATAATTCTACATTTTACACACTGCGGTTTTCAATGTCTACTTGCGTTTTTACTATAATTCAGCTATTACAATGTAGCAAGACTAAATCAGATATATAGCGTCTTTCCCAAAGGCTTACTACATATACAAAAATACATACACAAATGTAGTATATGTAATTTTTCTTTTTCTTTTCCAAAATAATACGTAAAGGTATAATAATATGTTCACACAGGTGTTCGGGCAAATCTTCAAAGAAGTATAGTGAGTAGGTGAAGTTTCTCCACCGAGGGGGGGTCCGGGCAGTCATAATAACCCACGGGGCCCCCCTCGGTAGAGGAACTCCACCCCCCAGCGACCTCATAGGAATCCATATATTTCTATCTCAGCATTTAATCCTGCTGGTAGCAGAGTATCGAAGTCAAAGATGTATCTGGACTCAATTCTCGACATTTTTTTAATATGGTTCCCGCCCCTCCAATCTACTTCTACTTTTTCAAGTGCGGAGAAGGTCAGTCCTTCTGGATTTTGATTATGGGAGGTCTTAAAATGGGTAGATAAAGTGTGCTTCTCATAACCCTTCCTTATATTTGAAATATGTTCGGCTATACGAACTTTTAGTTGTCTTTTAGTTCTGCCCACATATTGTCTTTTACAGGGACATTGTATAATGTAGATTACACTATTGGAATTACATGTAAGGAAGTCTTTGATTGTATGTTGATGGGTGTTTGTGGTAGACTTTATTATAGATGTCTTTTTCGGGAAAGTGGTATTCTTACACCCCATACACTTTCCACATCGGAAAAAACCCACAGTATTTGTCCATTTTTGTATGGAAGAATCCACTGTAATTTTATTCTTTTTAGGGATAGTGGGTGCTACCATTAAAGCTAAATTTGGCGCTTTAGTAAAAGTGACCTGCGGAAAATGTGGCACTAGATGACCTATCGTTTTATCCTTATTTATAAAGTGCCAATGCTTGTTTATTATATATTTCACCTTTTTATGATGAGTGTTAAAAGGTAAAATAAGCCTTATATTTTCATCTTTACATTCTCTTTTACTTTTTATATCAAAGAAAGACTTTCGATCCATTTGTCTAACTGTATTTAATGCTATATCAAGGATTTCTTCAGGGTATTGTTTATCAGAGAATTGGTTTTTCATAATTAAGGCCTCTTCTTCAAAATCCTCTATTTTGGAACAGTTCCTCCTAATTCGTCTAAATTGTCCCGTTGGTATATTTAGGAGCCATTGAGGCAGGTGACAGCTATTATATAGGATATAGCTATTTTTTGCAGTAGGTTTTCGATATGTATTACATATTAATTTTGTATCCTCTATTTTAATTTGTAAATCTAAGAACTCCACCATCTTCTGGCTAGTCTTTCCTGTGAACCGTAAATTATAGTCATTTTTGTTAATATCCTCTAGAAATTTATCTAAAGATGCCTGATTCCCTTTCCATATGAAGAGGACATCGTCGATGTACCTCTTCCACAGCACCAGGTCTGTCCCCAGCCTCGGATCAATTTCCCTCTGTTCCCAACTAGCCATAAACAAATTGGCATAGCTGGGGGCAAACCTGGTGCCCATCGCAGTGCCACATATTTGTAAATACATATCTGAGTCAAACCAAAAATAATTATGATCCAGAATGTATTGAGTGACTGTCTGCAAGTATTTTATTTGTTCTGTGGGTAATTGGCTATTTTCTTGCAATTGTTGGCCCATGGCATCTATCCCCTGTTTATGGTTTATTATTGTATATAAGGACTGTACGTCCAGTGTTCCTATCGTCCATTCGGGGTTGTATTTTAATTTCTCTACTATTTGTATTACGGAGGTTGTGTCCTTTATATAGGATTTAGTCTTTTTGACTGCTGGTTGTAGATGTTTATCTATATAGTGTGATAGGTTCGCAGTAAGCGAGTCTATCCCAGAAATTATCGGTCGTCCAGGTGGATTAATAGGGTCTTTGTGTAACTTAGGTATACAGTAGAATACAGGCAATCTACATTGACTATTCGTAATATAATGATGTTCCTGATGTGTCAGAATTCCTAATTTTTGTCCTTCTTCACATAGGCTCATTAACTGTTTTTGGAATTCTGTAGTGGGGTCAGTGCGTAGACGTTTATACGTAGTTGTATCTGACAGTTGTCTAGTGCATTCCTTTTTATAGTTCTCTGCATTCCACACTACAATAGCTCCACCTTTATCCGCTGGTCTTATTATAATTTTATTATCTTTTTGTAATTGTTTTATTGCCTGCATCTCCGTCTTTGATAGATTATTCTCTCTATTACTACCAATTTTTATTTTCCTAATATCGAATTCAACTGCTTGTCTAAAAGCTATCATCTCCTCACTTATCTCTTGACGTGGGTATTTTACTGATTTACTCTTTACATCCGTGTGGACATATTTTCTTCCCTCTATTGGGTTCGCTCCATTCACTATTGGGTTCTTGATGAAATATTTCTTTAGGCATAATTTCCTAATATATTTCTCTATGCCTATTAATGTGTCAAATTTATTTAATTGGTTGGATGGTGCAAATTTCAGACCTTTATTTAATAATGTTATCTGTGCAGAAGTGAGAATAGTAGTACTCAAATTAACAATAGCATCAGAATTAGCTAATTGTAATGATTGTTGTGCTTTCTTTTGTTTGAGTCCTCTACGTAATTTCCTTTTTCGTGTCTTTGTGATTTGTATTGGTGTCTCTGTGTGTTCTGAGGTTCCTCGTGACGTGTTCGTGATTGTGGTACTTTGTGTTGATAATGTGTTCTGTTGTAGTATTGGTCCCGACTGACATCCCTGTGTCTTAGATTGTATCTGTGTGTTGGGGACTCTATCTGTATTGGATGTGAATGGGGTGATCGTCTTGGTGTTTTCTGTCGTGATCTTACTTTGTGATGGGGTGGGGTTTGGTCTAAAAAATGGTTCTCCGTAAATATTTCATATCTATTTGAAGTTGGTATATTAAAATCTCCTTGATCTTGATTATGTACTATATTTGTCTCTATAACCGGTTTTGTGTATTGATTATTGGTCTTTTTTTGTGTTAAATTTTTCGGTTCTTTCTTTGCATTCCGAATTTTTTTACTTTTTTTAGAAATTATATCGTATTCAAATTTATCTATATTTTTGCAAATACGTTCTTGCCATATTTTATATTCCTCACATTTAGGTAAATTTATCATAGTGCCCTTTAATTCTTCTATCTGGATTGTCAATTGCTCCAAAATCTGGGATCTCCTTTTTATAACCATTTCCATTAATAAAATGGACTGTGTTTGTAAAAGGTTATTCCATTCTTTTTCAAAATCACTACTATAGAGATCATACGCTGGGATTTTGGTCAAAAGCAATCCAGTTGGTATTGTACCTTGTATAATATACTGTCTAAGGGCTCTAATTTCCCAACGTTGTTTTAACTGTTTTTGTAGTAGAGTTTCTAATTCTCTGAAGATTTCTCCTATTGATTTTTCATTAGGGGGGCTCAATGGCCCTTCCTCATCTTTCTCAAACGTAAATGCTTCCACTTTCAATCGTTTACTCTCCATGTGACTCCAAATGTCCATTTTTTGACAAGAGGGAGCTCACTCTCAGTAGGTAAAGGTATAAATTCAAAGAGTATAGGTTAGAGAGGGCTCACCTACTAGTCAAAAATCATTTTTGACTAGTAGGTGAGCCCTCTCTAACCTATACTCTTTGAATTTATACCTTTACCTACTGAGAGTGAGCTCCCTCTTGTCAAAAAATGGACATTTGGAGTCACATGGAGAGTAAACGATTGAAAGTGGAAGCATTTACGTTTGAGAAAGATGAGGAAGGGCCATTGAGCCCCCCTAATGAAAAATCAATAGGAGAAATCTTCAGAGAATTAGAAACTCTACTACAAAAACAGTTAAAACAACGTTGGGAAATTAGAGCCCTTAGACAGTATATTATACAAGGTACAATACCAACTGGATTGCTTTTGACCAAAATCCCAGCGTATGATCTCTATAGTAGTGATTTTGAAAAAGAATGGAATAACCTTTTACAAACACAGTCCATTTTATTAATGGAAATGGTTATAAAAAGGAGATCCCAGATTTTGGAGCAATTGACAATCCAGATAGAAGAATTAAAGGGCACTATGATAAATTTACCTAAATGTGAGGAATATAAAATATGGCAAGAACGTATTTGCAAAAATATAGATAAATTTGAATACGATATAATTTCTAAAAAAAGTAAAAAAATTCGGAATGCAAAGAAAGAACCGAAAAATTTAACACAAAAAAAGACCAATAATCAATACACAAAACCGGTTATAGAGACAAATATAGTACATAATCAAGATCAAGGAGATTTTAATATACCAACTTCAAATAGATATGAAATATTTACGGAGAACCATTTTTTAGACCAAACCCCACCCCATCACAAAGTAAGATCACGACAGAAAACACCAAGACGATCACCCCATTCACATCCAATACAGATAGAGTCCCCAACACACAGATACAATCTAAGACACAGGGATGTCAGTCGGGACCAATACTACAACAGAACACATTATCAACACAAAGTACCACAATCACGAACACGTCACGAGGAACCTCAGAACACACAGAGACACCAATACAAATCACAAAGACACGAAAAAGGAAATTACGTAGAGGACTCAAACAAAAGAAAGCACAACAATCATTACAATTAGCTAATTCTGATGCTATTGTTAATTTGAGTACTACTATTCTCACTTCTGCACAGATAACATTATTAAATAAAGGTCTGAAATTTGCACCATCCAACCAATTAAATAAATTTGACACATTAATAGGCATAGAGAAATATATTAGGAAATTATGCCTAAAGAAATATTTCATCAAGAACCCAATAGTGAATGGAGCGAACCCAATAGAGGGAAGAAAATATGTCCACACGGATGTAAAGAGTAAATCAGTAAAATACCCACGTCAAGAGATAAGTGAGGAGATGATAGCTTTTAGACAAGCAGTTGAATTCGATATTAGGAAAATAAAAATTGGTAGTAATAGAGAGAATAATCTATCAAAGACGGAGATGCAGGCAATAAAACAATTACAAAAAGATAATAAAATTATAATAAGACCAGCGGATAAAGGTGGAGCTATTGTAGTGTGGAATGCAGAGAACTATAAAAAGGAATGCACTAGACAACTGTCAGATACAACTACGTATAAACGTCTACGCACTGACCCCACTACAGAATTCCAAAAACAGTTAATGAGCCTATGTGAAGAAGGACAAAAATTAGGAATTCTGACACATCAGGAACATCATTATATTACGAATAGTCAATGTAGATTGCCTGTATTCTACTGTATACCTAAGTTACACAAAGACCCTATTAATCCACCTGGACGACCGATAATTTCTGGGATAGACTCGCTTACTGCGAACCTATCACACTATATAGATAAACATCTACAACCAGCAGTCAAAAAGACTAAATCCTATATAAAGGACACAACCTCCGTAATACAAATAGTAGAGAAATTAAAATACAACCCCGAATGGACGATAGGAACACTGGACGTACAGTCCTTATATACAATAATAAACCATAAACAGGGGATAGATGCCATGGGCCAACAATTGCAAGAAAATAGCCAATTACCCACAGAACAAATAAAATACTTGCAGACAGTCACTCAATACATTCTGGATCATAATTATTTTTGGTTTGACTCAGATATGTATTTACAAATATGTGGCACTGCGATGGGCACCAGGTTTGCCCCCAGCTATGCCAATTTGTTTATGGCTAGTTGGGAACAGAGGGAAATTGATCCGAGGCTGGGGACAGACCTGGTGCTGTGGAAGAGGTACATCGACGATGTCCTCTTCATATGGAAAGGGAATCAGGCATCTTTAGATAAATTTCTAGAGGATATTAACAAAAATGACTATAATTTACGGTTCACAGGAAAGACTAGCCAGAAGATGGTGGAGTTCTTAGATTTACAAATTAAAATAGAGGATACAAAATTAATATGTAATACATATCGAAAACCTACTGCAAAAAATAGCTATATCCTATATAATAGCTGTCACCTGCCTCAATGGCTCCTAAATATACCAACGGGACAATTTAGACGAATTAGGAGGAACTGTTCCAAAATAGAGGATTTTGAAGAAGAGGCCTTAATTATGAAAAACCAATTCTCTGATAAACAATACCCTGAAGAAATCCTTGATATAGCATTAAATACAGTTAGACAAATGGATCGAAAGTCTTTCTTTGATATAAAAAGTAAAAGAGAATGTAAAGATGAAAATATAAGGCTTATTTTACCTTTTAACACTCATCATAAAAAGGTGAAATATATAATAAACAAGCATTGGCACTTTATAAATAAGGATAAAACGATAGGTCATCTAGTGCCACATTTTCCGCAGGTCACTTTTACTAAAGCGCCAAATTTAGCTTTAATGGTAGCACCCACTATCCCTAAAAAGAATAAAATTACAGTGGATTCTTCCATACAAAAATGGACAAATACTGTGGGTTTTTTCCGATGTGGAAAGTGTATGGGGTGTAAGAATACCACTTTCCCGAAAAAGACATCTATAATAAAGTCTACCACAAACACCCATCAACATACAATCAAAGACTTCCTTACATGTAATTCCAATAGTGTAATCTACATTATACAATGTCCCTGTAAAAGACAATATGTGGGCAGAACTAAAAGACAACTAAAAGTTCGTATAGCCGAACATATTTCAAATATAAGGAAGGGTTATGAGAAGCACACTTTATCTACCCATTTTAAGACCTCCCATAATCAAAATCCAGAAGGACTGACCTTCTCCGCACTTGAAAAAGTAGAAGTAGATTGGAGGGGCGGGAACCATATTAAAAAAATGTCGAGAATTGAGTCCAGATACATCTTTGACTTCGATACTCTGCTACCAGCAGGATTAAATGCTGAGATAGAAATATATGGATTCCTATGAGGTCGCTGGGGGGTGGAGTTCCTCTACCGAGGGGGGCCCCGTGGGTTATTATGACTGCCCGGACCCCCCCTCGGTGGAGAAACTTCACCTACTCACTATACTTCTTTGAAGATTTGCCCGAACACCTGTGTGAACATATTATTATACCTTTACGTATTATTTTGGAAAAGAAAAAGAAAAATTACATATACTACATTTGTGTATGTATTTTTGTATATGTAGTAAGCCTTTGGGAAAGACGCTATATATCTGATTTAGTCTTGCTACATTGTAATAGCTGAATTATAGTAAAAACGCAAGTAGACATTGAAAACCGCAGTGTGTAAAATGTAGAATTATCGCCTAGTAAGCGATGCGGTTTCAATCCAGCTCTCCTACTCTATCCCACTAAATGTATAATATAAGGTCATTTCCGACATTGCATATATTAATTGAATTTTTTAGTGATATATCTATTCACCTGTTTATTTAATAAGTTTTTAATATAGATTAAAACTAGCTATATATGTTCTTATATTGTGAAATCCAAGATGCGGCATATTGTGAAATCCAACCATTCACGTCATTTCCTGCACACAATGGAAGCTAATTAATTCAGACTGCACCTGTGTAGGTGGATATAAAAATGGGTCATTTCTATGGGAAATTTAGCCACTGAGGAAGGAGTCGGAGCACTCTGAAACGCGTATGGTAAATCCCATGAAATAAGACACAGAATTAGAAGATTAAAGCGCTTAAAGAAAAGGAACCAACAGCCAAGGGATCGGTGAGAATATACTTTCATAAAGGAAAGCTGGACACCTGTCGGTAACTTATGGGAAGCGCATTTGGTGACTCTACAGCTTGCGTGATATAAACAAACAGCGCAGCATTAAGATACCACTGAGCGGCTTCTACGACAGCACAGCTTCTTACATCACTGAAGATCCCGGACCTGATATTCACATAGACTCGGTGGAAATTCCTATTACACCGTAACGCATTAAGAATAGTATCACTCGTGGGACGCCACCAGTGTTACAATTAAATCGTCAGTGTCGAAACAGTGAGTAAAACAACTGCGACCTATCTATTCTATTACCAATAGTGAATTTATTTTACTGACTTTGCAGCAACAATTTATTGCCGAGCACGTGAAGTCCTTTTGTCTCAAAAGACTCTGACCCATAGGTCAATATAAGGAATTTTTATTTCTGTTTTATATTATATTTTATATTTTTATATTCACATACCCACTGTATCTATGTCTTTTATAGATTTTATCTATGCATTATAATATGTCGGAATAGATTGTTTTTTGTGTTTAATAAATACATATTATTGTATCTAAACTCTCCGTGTGAAATCCAGGTGCTGGTGTGCCCTACTATTTTTATATTTCTTGTCAAAAAAATATATATATTTCCGCTAACTTGGGCCAAAAAAATGTCTGAATGGAGCCTTACAGGGGGGGTGATCAATGACAGGGGGATGATCAATGACAGGGGGGTGATCACCCATATACACTCCCTGATCACCCCCTGATCACCCCCTGTCATTGATCACCCCCCTGGTAAGGCTCCATTCAGACGTCCGTATGATTTTTACGGATCCATGGATCGGATACATGGATCGGATCCGCAAAACACATGCGGACGTCTGAATGGAGCCTTACAGGGGGGTGATCAATAACAGGGGGTGATCAGGGAGTGTATATGGGTGATCACCCCCCTGTCATTGATCACCCCCCTGTAAGGCTCCATTCAGATGTCTGTATGATTTTTACGGATCCATGGATACATGGATCGGATCCGCAAAACACATGCGGACGTCTGAATGGAGCCTTACAGGGGGGTGATCAATGACAGGGGGTGATCAGGGAGTGTACATGGGTGATCACCCCCCTGTCATTGATCACCCCCCTGTAAGGCTCCATTCAGACGTCTGTATGATTTTTACGGATCCATGGATACATGGATCGGGTCCGCAAAACACATGCGGACGTCTGAATGGAGCCTTACAGGGGGTGATCAATGACAGGGGGTGATCAGGGAGTCTATATGGGTGATCACCCCCCCTGTCATTGATCACCCCCCTGTAAGGCTCCATTCAGACGTCCGTATGATTTTTACGGATCCATGGATCGGATCTGCAAAACACATGCGGACGTCTGAATGGAGCCTTACAGGGGGGTGATCAATGACAGGGGGTGATCACGGAGTGTATATGGGTGATCACCCCTCTGTCATTGATCACCCCCTTGTAAGGCTCCATTCAGACGTCCGCATGTGTTTTGCGGATCCGATCCATGTATCCGTAAAAATCATACGGACGTCTGAATGGAGCCTTACAGGGGGGTGATCAATGACAGGGGGTGATCAGGGAGTGTATATGGGTGATCACCCCCCTGTCATTGATCACCCCCCTGTAAGGCTCCATTCAGACGTCCGAATGATTTTTACGGATCCATGGATACATGGATCCGATCCGCAAAACACATGCGGACGTCTGAATGGAGCTTTACAGGGGGTGATCAATGACAGGGGGGTTGATC